>NW_027121763.1:0-3604 GCF_030686945.1 Centruroides vittatus | reverse complement strand
TGTTTCCCATGTGTGATAAACCTGTTACGATGCTTCTCTGTAAGGCTCCAGACATCTAAGAATCATTCATACTTCTGGTGATGTAATCAGTTTTAATTTTGTGTTTGTTGTAATCAATTTTTAAGGGTGTATTTCATGGATTATTAAACATTCTATTTTAGAATTATATTGTTCCAGAGGAGACATTTGTAAGCCAAACATGTTTCAAGTGTCTGGATTTCATACTGCTGGACTGACTATAAGGTTTGTGGATACATATTTTTGTTATAAACTATAGCAATATTTCTTAACCATTTTTAAGATGGCAAAAATTCAATCTTGAAATATGTATTGTTTGCATGTATTCTTAAGCTTGATATTTTTAAGCTATATATATATATGTATATATATATATATTCAACTGGATAATAAAAATATAGACAAATAGTTTAGGCTTAGTAAACACTAGTGTTGTGTTGTGTTCCATAGACACTTGGCAAGTTTTCCATCAAATATCTTTATTCAGTTTAGTCCACTAAACTGAATAAAGATATTTGATAGAAAACTTGCCAAGTGTCTATGGAACACAACACAACTCTAGTGTTTACTAAGCCTAAATTATAGAACGAGACACGGTTTCATCAAACAAATCAACAAATAGACAAATAGGTTAAGTGACAAGTAATATGGTGATAGAACATTTACAAATACAACTTTACATCATGTGATTTTTTTCACTGTGTATCATTATAATTTAAGTGTGCTGCAGAAATTTAATTATAAGATCAAGTGTGCCAAGAAATAAAAAAGGTTGAAAAACATTGCCTTAGAGTGACTTTTTTTCAGATGTGTACACTAGCCAGAAGGCTGAGCCCACAGATTTTTCTGAAATAACAAGTCAAAATTTAAACATCAAAAAAATTTTTGATTAATTCTTTAAATTGATCAACAACTTAATATAAAAATTGGTTTTATGACTAATTTTTAACCAAGAAATACTTTTTCTACATTACAATGACTAATAAAAAATTAATTTACAATTAATAAAGCTTTTAAAAAAATATAATAATTTAATTCATCTACACACCTGACCTGTAGCAGTACCAACTGCCATAGTTAAACCATCCCGAAAAGTCAATGAAGTGACCGAAGGTAATCCATCCACACTAAATTAAAAAAACAAGCTTGCTTAACTAAATATTTTTATTTAGATAAGTTAATATAAAGTTTCAAATAAATAAATAAAAATATTTTAAAATTTACTCTGTTTCATTTGTTATACTGTTCAGAGCACAGTCTAAAATGCCAACTCTATGCCTTGATCTTGGATCCCAAGCTTCTACACGTCCCTAAAATTAAAATATAATAATTCTCTATAGATTCATAATAAGAGATAGATTTTTGATATCATTGTTGAAATCTTTAAATTGTTATGATGTAAGATAGATATTAACATGAAAAGATAGAGCATGTATTTGTGTTGCTGTAGATTTGATTGATACCATTTAGAAAAGAAACTATATTTTGTAGAAATAATTAGATAATTCAAAAATATCTGCATCTCTTTAATCAAATTAATTAAACAGTGTAATTGCTATTATAATAATTGTGAGTCTACTAAATGTATAGTAAATCTAGCTAGTTTGTTGCTCATCTGTATAATTAAAATTATTCACTTGTGCCAACGATAGATCTGACACCTAGCGGTATTGGCGCGAACTACATAATGGCGGCTGCTATGGGTATAAAGTAGTTTGTTAGAATAGAAAGTGTTCACCCTATCTAATATAGGCCATCATCAGGTTTAATATTATAAATGTTCCAAAATGGAACGTACCGTTTTTGAATATTTTACATATTTAAAATTCAAAAAAATAATTTAACTTTAAAATAAATTGAAAGAAGTGTGTATATTAAATAAATAAACAAAGCTAAGTAGAAAGAAATGATTTAAAGGTTTTCAAGTGCCATTCTTTTTTCGATTATATGTTTCCATGCTGTTGGAAGCGCATTAGCACCCATAGCATTTAGGCAACAATTTTTCATTTTACTTTTATAAATTTCCACCTTTTCCATCTCCAACGCAATGGATGGAGAGTGCACCGTTTAAATGACTTTAGCCTCTTTCCATTTTACAATCGTTCCTTCAGTCTGTGCTATAATTGATAATATTGTGTTGTTGTGTCGTTTATCAACGTTGTATCAAATGCTCTTTTTCTTATAAAAATCGAGAATGATCTATAAAAGAGCACCTAATATCTATAGCTTGCTACGGAACAATAAAGACAGCATAAAAAAGGAAGGTAAAGCTGGGGTATATAAAATTCCATTTGAAAATCAACAGTTAGGAATCGAAAAAGATTATGTGGGTGTGACTAGAAGAAACCTGGCGGTACGTCTGTGAGAACACACATACAATTTTGACAAAGCACACAACACTATTAGCAATTACGGCACAGACTGAAGGAGCGATTGTAAAATGGGAAAAGACTAAAGTCATTTAAACGGTGCACTCTCCATCCATTGTGTTGGAGATGGAAAAGATGGAAATTTATAAAAATACAGTAGAGCGTCGATAAGTGGAACCAATTGGGGACTGGGGTCCTTCCAGTTAATGATTTGTTCCAGTTTCCGACTTTGTACAAAAAAATACATTAACCTGTCCGATGTTCAAATTTTTCTCCGTTGCGTATCGCTTCGTGTTGAATTTTTCTCCGTTGCGTGTTGCTTCGTGTTGAATTTTCGTCGATTTTAAGCCTAACGAAAATTTTTATAATAATCATCGAGGCTATCGTATCATTAAAAATTATTTCTGCATTTTGTACAAACAAAATAAATATATTAAAAAATATAAAAAACATGAAAATTATACTTTAGAAGTAAATTTAGTATCAAAAACATTCGATTCAGCACAACACAGTCCAACTGAAAATCGTTCCACTTTCCGGCCATTCCACTTACTGACGTTCCACTTATCGACGCTCTACTGTAAAATGAAAAACGTTGCCTAAATGCTATGGGTGCTAATGCGCTTCCAACAGCGTGGAAATATATAATAGAAAAAAAAAATGGCACTTGAAAACCTTTAAATCATTTCTTTCTACTTAGCTTTGTTTATTTATTTAATATACACACTTCTTTCAATTTATTTTAAAGTTAAATTATTTTTTTGAATTTTAAATATGTAAAATATTCGAAAACGGTACGTTCCATTTTGGAACATTTATAATATTAAACTTGACGATGGCCTATATTAGATAGAGTGAAAACATTTGTATAAAAGAATTTTAAGCTCAGCAAAATTAGCTGTGGGAAACTGAAGTGAATTGTTTGCTGAGAAAGAGCTGGATAGATGTGAAGTTATCAGTTTTAGTATTTCCTCTCCTTCTGTAAGACATCTTTTTCGATCAGCCACATATTCTAAAATGTCACAAAGTGTAATCATCGTGACTTAAATAACTACGAAATCAACTAGGATTAATATCGGATACAAATGAGAATAAAACGTTTTGACTATAAAGAGAAAAGTTATTAAAAAGACAACACACAAGTAACTCTCGTACGTTGTCAAGCACGCTATACCCTTTGTGGCAGCCATTTTGGTCGACTCATACGTCACCTATAT
>NW_027121762.1:0-15204 GCF_030686945.1 Centruroides vittatus | reverse complement strand
ATAAGAGTTGAAGTAGGTGTTAGGAAGAAGAATACTAGAGAAAGAGATTAATTTACCGAATGTTGAATTAAAATTAATTTTATTTTAACAATATTTGGAGCTTTGTTCACAAAATTAATTTTCTAATTACAAATTTGAATTAAATTAATTTTATTTTAACAATATTTGGAAGCTTTGTTCACAAAATTAATTTTCTAATTACAAATTTGAATTAAATTAATTTTATTTTAACAATATTTGGAAGCTTTGTTCACAAAATTAATTTTCTAATTACAAATTTGAATTAAATTAATTTTATTTTAACAATATTTGGAAGCTTTGTTCACAAAATTAATTTTCTAATTACAAATTTGAATTAAATTAATTTTATTTTAACAATATTTGGAAGCTTTGTTCACAAAATTAATTTTCTAATTACAAATTTGAATTAAATTAATTTTATTTTAACAATATTTGGAAGCTTTTGTTCACAAAATTAATTTTCTAATTACAAATTTGAATTAAATTAATTTTATTTTAACAATATTTGGAAGCTTTGATCACAAAATTAATTTTCTAATTACAAATTTGAATTAAATTAATTTTATTTTAACAATATTTGAGAAGCTTTGTTCACAAAATTAATTTTCTAATTACAAATTTGAATTAAATTAATTTTATTTTAACAATATTTGGAAGCTTTGTTCACAAAATTAATTTTCTAATTACAAATTTGAATTAAATTAATTTTATTTTAACAATATTTGGAAAGCTTTGTTCACAAAATTAATTTTCTAATTACAAATTTGAATTAAATTAATTTTATTTTAACAATATTTGAGAAGCTTTGATCACAAAATTAATTTTCTAATTACAAATTTGAATTAAATTAATTTTATTTTAACAATATTTGGAAGCTTTGTTCACAAAATTAATTTTCTAATTACAAATTTGAATTAAATTAATTTTATTTTAACAATATTTGGAAGCTTTGTTCACAAAATTAATTTTCTAATTACAAATTTGAATTAAATTAATTTTATTTAAAAATATTTGAGAAGCTTTGTTCACAAAATTAATTTTCTAATTACAAATTTGAATTAAATTAATTTTATTTTAACAATATTTGAGAAGCTTTGATCACAAAATTAATTTTCTAATTACAAATTTGAATTAAATTAATTTTATTTTAACAATATTTGGAAGCTTTGTTCACAAAATTAATTTTCTAATTACAAATTTGAATTAAATTAATTTTATTTTAACAATATTTGGAAGCTTTGATCACAAAATTAATTTTCTAATTACAAATTTGAATTAAATTAATTTTATTTTAACAATATTTGGAAGCTTTGATCACAAAATTAATTTTCTAATTACAAATTTGAATTAAATTAATTTTATTTTAACAATATTTGGAAGCTTTGATCACAAAATTAATTTTCTAATTACAAATTTGAATTAAATTAATTTTATTTTAACAATATTGGAAGCTTTGTATCACAAAATTAATTTTCTAATTACAAATTTGAATTAAATTAATTTTATTTTAACAATATTTGGAAGCTTTGTTCACAAAATTAATTTTCTAATTACAAATTTGAAATTAAATTAATTTTATTTTAACAATATTTGGAAGCTTTGTTCACAAAATTAATTTTCTAATTACAAATTTGAATTAAATTAATTTTATTTTAACAATATTTGAAGCTTTGTTCACAAAATTAATTTTCTAATTACAAATTTGAATTAAATTAATTTTATTTTAACAATAATTTGGAAGCTTTGATTCACAAAATTAATTTTCTAATTACAAATTTGAATTAAATTAATTTTATTTTAACAATATTTGGAAGCTTTGATCACAAAATTAATTTTCTAATTACAAATTTGAATTAAATTAATTTTATTTTAACAATATTTGGAAGCTTTGATCACAAAATTAATTTTCTAATTACAAATTTGAATTAAATTAATTTTATTTTAACAATATTTGGAAGCTTTGTTCACAAAATTAATTTTCTAATTACAAATTTGAATTAAATTAATTTTATTTTAACAATATTTGGAAGCTTTGTTCACAAAATTAATTTTCTAATTACAAATTTGAATTAAATTAATTTTATTTTAACAATAATGGAAAGTTTCTGTATTAATTATTAAATGTTTCTAATTACAAATTTGAATTAAATTAATTTTATTTTAACAATATTTGGAAGCTTTGATTCACAAAATTAATTTTCTAATTACAAATTTGAATTAAATTAATTTTATTTTAACAATATTGGAAGCTTTGATTCACAAAATTAATTTTCTAATTACAAATTTGAATTAAATTAATTTTATTTTAACAATATTTGGAAGCTTTGTTCACAAAATTAATTTTCTAATTACAAATTTGAATTAAATTAATTTTATTTTAACAATATTTGGAAGCTTTGTTCACAAAATTAATTTTCTAATTACAAATTTGAATTAAATTAATTTTATTTTAACAATATTTGGAAGCTTTGTTCACAAAATTAATTTTCTAATTACAAATTTGAATTAAATTAATTTTATTTTAACAATATTTGGAAGCTTTGTTCACAAAATTAATTTTCTAATTACAAATTTGAATTAAATTAATTTTATTTTAACAATATTTGAGAAGCTTTGTTATTCAAAATTAATTTTCTAATTACAAATTTGAATTAAATTAATTTTATTTTAACAATATTTGGAAGCTTTGATCACAAAATTAATTTTCTAATTACAAATTTGAATTAAATTAATTTTATTTTAACAATAATTTGGAAGCTTTGATCACAAAATTAATTTTCTAATTACAAATTTGAATTAAATTAATTTTATTTTAACAATATTTGGAAGCTTTGTTCACAAAATTAATTTTCTAATTACAAATTTGAATTAAATTAATTTTATTTTAACAATATTTGGAAGCTTTGTTCACAAAATTAATTTTCTAATTACAAATTTGAATTAAATTAATTTTATTTTAACAATATTTGGAAGCTTTGTTCACAAAATTAATTTTCTAATTACAAATTTGAATTAAATTAATTTTATTTTAACAATATTTGGAAGCTTTGTTCACAAAATTAATTTTCTAATTACAAATTTGAATTAAATTAATTTTATTTTAACAATATTTGGAAGCTTTGATCACAAAATTAATTTTCTAATTACAAATTTGAATTAAATTAATTTTATTTTAACAATATTTGAAGCTTTGTTCACAAAATTAATTTTCTAATTACAAATTTGAATTAAATTAATTTTATTTTAACAATATTTGGAAGCTTTGATCACAAAATTAATTTTCTAATTACAAATTTGAATTAAATTAATTTTATTTTAACAATATTTGGAAGCTTTGATTCACAAAATTAATTTTCTAATTACAAATTTGAATTAAATTAATTTTATTTTAACAATATTTGGAAGCTTTGATCACAAAATTAATTTTTATTACAAATTTGAATTAAATTAATTTTATTTTAACAATATTTGGAAGCTTTGTTCACAAAATTAATTTTCTAATTACAAATTTGAATTAAATTAATTTTATTTTAACAATATTTGGAAGCTTTGTTCACAAAATTAATTTTCTAATTACAAATTTGAATTAATTAATTTTATTTTAACAATATTTGGAAGCTTTGATCACAAAATTAATTTTCTAATTACAAATTTGAATTAAATTAATTTTATTTTAACAATAATTTGGAAGCTTTGTTCACAAAATTAATTTTCTAATTACAAATTTGAATTAAATTAATTTTATTTTAACAATATTTGGAAGCTTTGTTCACAAAATTAATTTTCTAATTACAAATTTGAATTAAATTAATTTTATTTTAACAATATTTGGAAGCTTTGTATCACAAAATTAATTTTCTAATTACAAATTTGAATTAAATTAATTTTATTTTAACAATATTTGGAAGCTTTGATCACAAAATTAATTTTCTAATTACAAATTTGAATTAAATTAATTTTATTTTAACAATATTTGGAAGCTTTGATCACAAAATTAATTTTCTAATTACAAATTTGATGAATTAATTTTATTTTAACAATATTTGGAAGCTTTGTTCACAAAATTAATTTTCTAATTACAAATTTGAATTAAATTAATTTTATTTTAACAATATTTGGAAGCTTTGTTCACAAAATTAATTTTCTAATTACAAATTTGAATTAAATTAATTTTATTTTAACAATATTTGGAAGCTTTGTTCACAAAATTAATTTTCTAATTACAAATTTGAATTAAATTAATTTTATTTTAACAATATTTGGAAGCTTTGTTCACAAAATTAATTTTCTAATTACAAATTTGAATTAAATTAATTTTATTTTAACAATATTTGGAAGCTTTGATCACAAAATTAATTTTCTAATTACAAATTTGAATTAAATTAATTTTATTTTAACAATATTTGGAAGCTTTGATCACAAAATTAATTTTCTAATTACAAATTTGAATTAAATTAATTTTATTTTAACAATATTTGGAAGCTTTGATCACAAAATTAATTTTCTAATTACAAATTTGAATTAAATTAATTTTATTTTAACAATATTTGGAAGCTTTGTTCACAAAATTAATTTTCTAATTACAAATTTGAATTAAATTAATTTTATTTTAACAATATTTGGAAGCTTTGTTCACAAAATTAATTTTCTAATTACAAATTTGAATTAAATTAATTTTATTTTAACAATATTTGGAAGCTTTGTTCACAAAATTAATTTTCTAATTACAAATTTGAATTAAATTAATTTTATTTTAACAATATTTGGAAGCTTTGTTCACAAAATTAATTTTCTAATTACAAATTTGAATTAAATTAATTTTATTTTAACAATATTTGGAAGCTTTGATCACAAAATTAATTTTCTAATTACAAATTTGAATTAAATTAATTTTATTTTAACAATATTTGGAAGCTTTGTTCACAAAATTAATTTTCTAATTACAAATTTGAATTAAATTAATTTTATTTTAACAATATTTGGAAGCTTTGTATCACAAAATTAATTTTCTAATTACAAATTTGAATTAAATTAATTTTATTTTAACAATATTTGGAAGCTTTGATCACAAAATTAATTTTCTAATTACAAATTTGAATTAAATTAATTTTATTTTAACAATATTTGGAAGCTTTGTTCACAAAATTAATTTTCTAATTACAAATTTGAATTAAATTAATTTTATTTTAACAATATTTGGAAGCTTTGTTCACAAAATTAATTTTCTAATTACAAATTTGAATTAAATTAATTTTATTTTAACAATATTTGGAAGCTTTGTTCACAAAATTAATTTTCTAATTACAAATTTGAATTAAATTAATTTTAATTTAACAATATTTGGAAGCTTTGATCACAAAATTAATTTTCTAATTACAAATTTGAATTAAATTAATTTTATTTTAACAATATTTGGAAAGCTTTGTTCACAAAATTAATTTTCTAATTACAAATTTGAATTAAATTAATTTTATTTTAACAATATTTGGAAGCTTTGTTCACAAAATTAATTTTCTAATTACAAATTTGAATTAAATTAATTTTATTTTAACAATATTTGGAAGCTTTGTTCACAAAATTAATTTTCTAATTACAAATTTGAATTAAATTAATTTTATTTTAACAATATTTGGAAGCTTTGTGTCACAAAATTAATTTTCTAATTACAAATTTGAATTAAATTAATTTTATTTTAACAATATTTGGAAAGCTTTGTTCACAAAATTAATTTTCTAATTACAAATTTGAATTAAATTAATTTTATTTTAACAATATTTGGAAGCTTTGTTCACAAAATTAATTTTCTAATTACAAATTTGAATTAAATTAATTTTATTTTAACAATATTTGGAAGCTTTGTTCACAAAATTAATTTTCTAATTACAAATTTGAATAAAATTAATTTTATTTTAGACAATATTTGGAAGCTTTGATTCACAAAATTAATTATTCGTAATTAAAATTTGAATTAAATTAATTTTATTTTAACAAATATTGTGGAAGCTTTGATCACAAAATTAATTTTCTAATTACAAATTTGAATTAAATTAATTTTATTTTAACAATATTTGGAAGCTTTGATCACAAAATTAATTTTCTAATTACAAATTTGAATTAAATTAATTTTATTTTAACAATATTTGGAAGCTTTGTTCACAAAATTAATTTTCTAATTACAAATTTGAATTAAATTAATTTTATTTTAACAATATTTGGAAGCTTTGTTCACAAAATTAATTTTCTAATTACAAATTTGAATTAAATTAATTTTATTTTAACAATATTTGGAAGCTTTGTTCACAAAATTAATTTTCTAATTACAAATTTGAATTAAATTAATTTTATTTTAACAATATTTGGAAGCTTTGTTCACAAAATTAATTTTCTAATTACAAATTTGAATTAAATTAATTTATTTTAACAATATTGTGGAAGCTTTGTTTCACAAAATTAATTTTCTAATTACAAATTTGAATTAAATTAATTTTATTTTAACAATATTTGGAAGCTTTGTTCACAAAATTAATTTTCTAATTACAAATTTGAATTAAATTAATTTTATTTTAACAATATTTGGAAAGCTTTGTTCACAAAATTAATTTTCTAATTACAAATTTGAATTAAATTAATTTTATTTTAACAATATTTGGAAGCTTTGATCACAAAATTAATTTTCTAATTACAAATTTGAATTAAATTAATTTTATTTTAACAATATTGGAAGCTTTGTTCACAAAATTAATTTTCTAATTACAAATTTGAATTAAATTAATTTTATTTTAACAATATTTGGAAGGCTTTGTTGTCACAAAATTAATTTTCTAATTACAAATTTGAATTAAATTAATTTTATTTTAACAATATTTGAGAAGCTTTGTTCACGAAAATTAATTTCTAAATTACAAATTTGAATTAAATTAATTTTATTTTAACAATATTTGGAAGCTTTGTTCACAAAATTAATTTTCTAATTACAAATTTGAATTAAATTAATTTTATTTTAACAATATTTGGAAGCTTTGTTTCACAAAATTAATTTTCTAATTACAAAATTGAATTAAATTAATTTTATTTTAACAATATTTGGAAGCTTTGATCACAAAATTAATTTTCTAAATTACAAATTTGAATTAATTATTTTATTTTAACAATATTTGGAAGCTTTGTTCACAAAATTAATTTTCTAATTACAAATTTGAATTGAAATTTAATTTTATTTTAACAATATTTGGAAGCTTTGTTCACAAAATGTAATTTTCTAATTACAAATTTGAATTAAATTAATTTTATTTTTAACAATATTTGGAAGCTTTGTTCACAAAATTAATTTTCTAATTACAAATTTGAGATTAAATTAATTTTATTTTAACAATATTTGGAAGCTTTGTTCACAAAATTAATTTTCTAATTACAAATTTTGAATTAAATTTAATTTTATTTTAACAATATTTGGAAGCTTTGTTCACAAAATTAATTTTCTAAATTACAAATTTGAATTAAATTAATTTTATTTTAACAATGTTTGAAAGCTATGATCACAAAAATTAATTTTTAAAGATTTCTTTTAATATAAAATTAAGTTGCAGCGATAATTTTAATTAAAATTTGTCAATTGAATTAAATGAACATTACAAATAATTTTTAAAATCTGATGAAATAATTTTTTGAAATTATGTTTTAAATTAATTATTTTCTCGATTGATATTTATTATAAAAATTAATTGAGTAAATTAAAATGCTTCAATTTTTGGAGGCTGGTAACTAAATTTCTTTTTAACTATATCAATTGGATATATGCTTACAATTCATCATGTTGAAACTTCTAATGAAAAATTACTTTTTATTTATACTTAAATTTAATAAAACATTTTGTAACAGTAAAGCAAAAGTTTAATTATAATATATTCTTTCGATAATTATTAAATTTATTATTATACAATTAATTTGCATTAATAATTTTTATGATTTGTTCTAATATAGAGTAAATTAAAACACGACAACTTTAAACAACATTTTAACGATAAGACAAAAAAAATACAGAAATAGTTCAATATAATAATTATCTAAATTATATTTCTTACTTATTTATTAAATACCTATACAATGTATTCATTTTGAAAATATCTGTTTTTGTTTAATTAAGAATTGTTCGTAAAATAGAATATCGCAAAAAGAACATTTCTTTATAAAATATTTGTGGTAATAACAATTTTTTAAATATTATCCAATCTTAGACACCCAAGAAGTTCGATGTCTAAATAATTGTAATTCCACTAAAAAAATAAAATTTCTATCTGTCCATTTTTTGTCAATTTTTGAGGATTTAGGTACGCCCAACTTTTCAATGTCAAATGATGGAATTTTTATGTACATTATTACTTCGGTTAAGTTTAAAAAATTAAATTCAATATTTCCTCCTTGTAATAAATTATGTTGTACTTTTTATATAAGTTAAATAAAATTTCAGATACCTTACTATGACATTCCCAACTTCCAAAATTATGATTTTTGTATGATAAATGCATCTCTTGTAAGAAATTTCCAAATTTAACAGATTTTTTATCTCGTGGTGATAAATTATCAAAAGTAATGAATTGATTAACAGTAGTAAAATTTCCTGATGGTGAGGGGAAGTAGATTTATACATTAGTAGAATACAAATTATAAAAAAATTTAACTGAACAATGGTTGTAATGGTTGTTTTATAATCAATTACATTTTAGTTTTACTTTGATGTATTTAACAATAAGATAAATTACAATTCACTTTTTATATTAAAATAATAGTAATACAACGGTATATATAATAAGCATTATTTTTTCCAATTTAATTTGATAAAGAAATGTAATGAATTTATTACAAAAATCTATCTTCCCAAAATTGTTTGTATGTCTTGCTACAAACCCAGTTTGTCTACACGAGGTGTTGAATGGAAGATTTTCGTCTCGAATCGCGAAAGGTTCGAAGTCAAGGATAACTCGTATATCACTGTTTAATGTTTTTATGGCCAACAGTAAATAAGTTGAAATGCCTCAAAATCTATCGGCATGTCATTCTGTAAATTTTATATAAATAAAGATTAGGATTAATATTAATTTTATATTTAATAAGAAAAATAAGAAAAGATTTCATACATAAATACAGTCAAACCTGTTTTTATGCTGACTATATAAAATGTTCATGTGATATACCAAAATTGTTAATGTAAAATCTATTAAAAATATATTTTTTAAAATAATATTGTAATTGGAATTGAAATGAAATAAAAGTAAAAGAATATATTATAAGAATACTAACCTGGAAATTGTACAGTAGCAATAATAATAATAAATATTAAATCTTCAAACCGAATTTATACTGTGTGATTAAACCAACTCATAAAAATTTGAATTACTACATGGATTATATTAAAATTCATTTATTTCTTTGAAATAATATTTATTTAACTGATAAACTCTGGAAAATGAATCTCTGATTATACTCATTAGATGGTAGTTTCATTTTATTCATAATATGGTATTAATTTGCTACTTACAGATTATTAATATCAAAATTTATTAAAATGAGTTCGACCTCGTGGTAATGCAGCCACACTTGTCAACTGCTTGTTTGACATAATTCTCTGTCCTCTTTCCCGACTCCATGTTCACCCTCTTTGTAATTTGCCATCATCGGACTCTATCCAAGAAACCTGGAGTGTTATGTTGTCAAATAAAGCTGAGTTATCGGAGCCATCAGCTCCTATCCCATATTCTTCGTAGAGTCGGCGACGCATTTTTTCGCTGAATCCTTCAGCCATTTTTCTACAGATGAAAAGAAGGAATTATAAGTTATTTGAACAGTTTGTAAATAAATTTTATTTTAACAATAAGTTTAATATATTGTGTTTAGCTATCAAATTTATCCTAATGTCAGAGTAAATTAAAACATGACAACTTCAAATAATATAACACCGAAATATCTTTAGCTATACTAACATGAATCTTAAATAAATTAATTTTATTTTAACAATAAGGCAAATTAAACTTTGCCTTATTATTATTATATTTAGTTTAATTATAAAATTAAATTGTGCTGATTTGCAATAATAATAATAATAATTTTTAAAACGTAGCAATTTAAAATAATATAACATTAAAGTTTTGTTGATTGTAACAAAAAATTACAGCTCTATTTATACTTAAATTCAAAGGATATTGACAGGTTTTTTACTACAATAGTTATAGAATGAAGCTGATAAAATTTATAAAGCAAAATTTCAAAAATTGTTTGTGGAATAACATGGTTCATCTGAGTTTCATATTTTATAAACTCATCAATATAGATTTAAAATTCTACACCTTCATAAATTGATGTTAACACTTGTGAATTTTCGAAAGATTTACTTTTATCTAGAAAAAAATGTCTAAGCCAAACTTTTGCTTTTTCAACTCGTGATTTTCTATGAATTTCTAGGTTTGGTCTCGTTTATTACCGAAAATTGTGGAACGCAGATAATGTCTATGTCAGAAACTATATTATAATACACTGCATTAAATTTTAAATGCAGGCCACTTTGGAAACTTTTGAAGAGTTCGAATCTAATTGTATATATAAAGTATCTCGATAAACATAGTTATACACAAGAAAAACGATATTTATTATAAATTAATTTTAACATTTTAATAACTTACTAATTCCCTTTTTGTTTCATAACAGTTTAGACAAAATATATTCTGGTACTATAAAATTCCCTGTAGTAAATATAAAATATTAAATTTACTACAATAATATACAAATAAATAATAAAAACTGCCTACACTACTTAACGTTGCTCTAGGGTTTCTCAGCTTCATTCTATCTTAAATTTAACTAAATTCACTTAAGTTAACTTATAGGTTTGTGGGGAACGTCACCTCCACATCTTAACATTGTAACGAACCCAGGTGGTAAGAGTTATTACTTCCTGGAACGGGACGGACTCACCCTGTGCGACCTTTTGACGTGAGTTGCTTTTTTCGTCGATGTACTGTTAGAGCAGAAAATAAACGTAATTTACTTGTTGCTCTAGGGTTCTCAGCTTCCATTCAATCTAAAACCTAAATTTACTTAAAAACTTATAGGTTATCTTGTATGATAATATACCTATAAACAACGAAAAACCTTTCTAAGAAGAACAGAGACCTGTGTCTGAGCCGAAACCTGTCTAAAATGGATAACCTATCTTTTGAAAGGAAAACCCACTTCTGCTACATCAACTGTGAGGATAATTTAGGGTGTTTTTTAATTTTGAAACCCCACTACCTGAAAAACCCAACTGGGAGGGGCTGGCCATGGGTATAGAGTTTTGGCTTGTACTCGTATACCACGTTGGAAAAACTGTCCCTCTGCATTGGAGGATGGCGATTATACGTTGTTTATTTAAAGAGAGGGTGGAATACAATATAGATGCATTCACGGTCGCCTGTCAGGATGCTGATACCAGATAGTCAATTTATCGCAAACTATATACGTACTACGTATACTAACACGTATATCGTACATCAAACGATTTCGTAAGTGAAGATCCTTCTTACTCGTCTCGTGATCTTTACGAATGTTCCGTTAGAAGGTCCGTCGGAAAGTCACACCTCCACACTCGATAATTAGTTATATACAGTTTATTTACAAATATTTACAAAGATATACACTATGTAATAGCATTACGTACACTACAGTATCGAAGCTGTGATGCAGCACGTCGACTTAGCTGGCCTGGGAACACGAGTCACTCTTCCGGAGATGGCTTAACCTCGTGGCCGTCCGTCTCTACAACAACCTTTCTCCAGAGGACTTTCTAAGAGGAGAACACTCTCTCTATCCGCCTCAAAGGTCTGCCTGTTGTTAGAGACCGCCACGTACCAGGTCCCTCGCCCTTTCTCCTCGCTTTTTTGCCACCCTTCCAATTTAAGGGATTCTGGCACTGCCTCCTGCGACCAATCACTTCCTTCCCCTTCTTAGAGCCTTCCAAGACGTCCGCCCTATCTCCCGCCGACGTAGCTCACATTTGCGTCCGTGCTTTATTTATTCTTGTTTTCTCAAGCTGGCCGGCACGTGGCCAACACATTGTCCCTTAAGTGGAGACGCTACACCTTTGATCCTTCCGGCCGTTTATGGCCCCGACCCCAGGTGGGAGCAATTACCTCAGTCGGGCGGTTTCTTTGACACAGGCCGCCAAAGGCGACCTTTACACCTCCCACCGACAAGGTTCAAACTGCGCTTCAACAAAAGCCTGTTTGACATAAACAATACTACCGCGACACACAGCAATCTTTACCGTACAAATTATTTTGTTACACTACACTTCCTCCTTTCTTATTACAAGGATCAAGTTACTACAAATAATAAACTATACTAACAATATACAGTATTTAATATTTTACAGAAAAAGATATTTTACACAGTCAATAACATCTTCGGCAAATTGTCCCGTCACATTGCATTCAGAATCGCCTGGTAGATACTGATTACATCTATCCGAAGGACTTAATACCGAAATTAAACTGCCTTGTCTGTACGATCTGGGGGTTCCGGATTGCTCCTGATTTCCCGTCTGGATAGTACGTCGATCTCATTACGATTTTTCCCTCTTCTGTGCGCGATTTTTGCCTTATTATCCCGCGCTACCAATGCCCTAGGGACCGATTGTTCCTTAAGAGGCGTGCGGTCAACCAGCCGAAGGGGAACGCTTGCCTGCCGACCATGACCCGCCTTACAATATTTTCTAGCATCGCTCTTTTTATTTGTCGTGGGGCTCGTCCTATTTTCCCCGCTTTCTTTCGCAACCGTAACCCTCGCGACTGGTTTCCGTCGCCTATTCGTTTTCGTCCGTTCGACTCTCCTCAAAACGCAATAATCGGCTGCCGAAAGTAATGCATCTGTACCGCAGCTAAGTTCGTCAGTTAATGCGCAAGTTATCAAGGCTGGAGCGTAATCATTTTTCTTTTTATTCGACCTCCCTTCTAGTCTTACAGGTATTGTCGCTAACACTGCTGATACCTGCTGCCCAAATGCGCTGATCAACTTAACCTTTCTCGCTGCCCGCGACACGTAAACAGGCACTACAGACTTCCTAATAACCGTCATATCTACCCCCGTGTCCACTATTGCAGAAAATTTATTACCTTTACAAGCGAGCAGGAGATTTTCGTTTCTACTAACGGGTACGTTTCCGCTGATCGTTTCCCTGTTCACCTTTACCCTAGCTACTAGCTGCTCGTCCGATTCTACCGTTTCGTCTATTTTAACCGCTCGCGTTGCTTTAGGCTTTGGTCCTTCCTCTTTAATATTTCTCCGAGGACAATCCCTTCTGAGATGACCCATTTGGTCACAGACATAGCATCTCATTCTTGATCCTCCATTGTTCGCGCTCATGCCTCCAGTTCTAGTGACTGTTCTATCCCTTTCGCGTTCAGGTATAAGTCTAACGTCACCCTTTTCCACAGCCTCCGCATGCTTATCTGCGTATCTGGCTAACTCTTCCGGTGGGAACCAGCCTTTACCTTCTTGCAACAAAACATAACGCTTAGTGTCGGCATCTAACTTAGTCTTAAGGTGATCCGAGACCACTAATTTTGTTAGCTGCTCAAAAGAATCTACGCCTCTACTATTCAGATAATACCGATACAGATCCTCCATTCTAGCTGCAAATTGGGGCCACGTTTCTTTGCTTCCCTTTTCAGCGGAAGTGAACTCTTTGAGGTACTCAGCGGCAGACAGTCTCAGCTCGTCTAGTAGGAATTGTTTTAAGGTTTGGTAATCCCTGATCTCGTCTGCCGTAAGCCTATTTAACGCCGTTTTACATTTCTCCGATAGCACCGTTAAAACTAGCTGCCCCTGAAGTTCTTCCGGCACATCGTACGTTTGTAACACTACCTCTACGGCCCGAAACCACGACGGTACTTCCGCCTCCTTGTCTGGCATTTTAGGTAACGCCCATCTGATTTTTCTAGCTAGGCTATCCAAGTTACCTCCCAGCTCAGAGTTATTACTAGTCCTAGATTCACTTCGTAGACGATCTCTCTCTAACTCTATTTCGCTTTTTCTAATTTCCATTTCGATTTCGCTTTTTCTAATGTCCCTTTCAATTTCCTTGTTTTTAGAGTCTATTTCGGCTAGTCTAATCTGCAAGCGTAACTTCTCTAACTCGTCAGACTCGTGCCCCTCTATTTCATTCTGGTTGTTCGTAACCTCGACCTCGGGGTCCAAAATTTCCCTTTCCGGCTCCGTATCCATTTCCTGGGATTGACTAAGATCAGCCCGACCTCCCTGATCCTCAGAACATGGCATACCCCTTTTTGACCCTTGAGTCCTTCCGCGTCCCGGCATTCTGAATACAAATAATCAAGAACAACTTACCAATGTTGAGTTCTGTTCCGCCTTGATTTCCGGCTACTCTTCCTTCCGTAAGTATCCAAATCTCGAATGTGGGCTCAGTACTTTCCTGTCGTCTTGCGAGAATCTCCTGAAGATTTGCAAGAATATCCTGTCGAAGACTGCGCCAGTGAAGATCCTTCTTACTCGTCTCGTGATCTTTACAAATGTTCCGTCCCGAGTCGTTCTTTACGCCTCGAGATTGTCCGTTTGATGGTCCGTTGAAAGTCACACCTCCACACTCGATAATTAGTTATATACAGTTTATTTACAAATATTTACAAAGATATACACTATGTAATAGCATTACGTACACTACAGTATCGAAGCTGTGATGCAGCACGTCGACTTAGCTGGCCTGGGAACACGAGTCACTCTTCCGGAGATGGCTTAACCTCGTGGCCGTCCGTCTCTACAACAACCTTTCTCCAGAGGACTTTCTAAGAGGAGAACACTCTCTCTATCCGCCTCAAAGGTCTGCCTGTTGTTAGAGACCGCCACGTACCAGGTCCCTCGCCCTTTCTCCTCGCTTTTTTGCCACCCTTCCAATTTAAGGGATTCTGGCACTGCCTCCTGCGACCAATCACTTCCTTCCCCTTCTTAGAGCCTTCCAAGACGTCCGCCCTATCCCCCGCCGACGTAGCTCACATTTGCGTCCGTGCTTTATTTATTCTTGTTTTCTCAAGCTGGCCGGCACGTGGCCAACACATTGTCCCTTAAGTGGAGACGCTACACCTTTGATCCTTCCGGCCGTTTATGGCCCCGACCCCAGGTGGGAGCAATTACCTCAGT
>NW_027121761.1:0-49260 GCF_030686945.1 Centruroides vittatus | reverse complement strand
GTTTGAAATACATTAATTATTTGTTATTGTATTAATTTGTGAGAGGAAACGTAATTGAATATTTAACAATCGTACTTATAACTTGATATACTTTTAGTTTTTACTAATAGTTAATGGAGAATTCATTATACTTTTAATTAGAAAAATAGAATCTAAATTATAAAATTATTACTTTTACAAAACAAGAAGAAAGTCGACGAAACACAAAAGGTGAATTGACGAAATCCGAAGATAGAAAAGATGATGATTATGAATTGATTCCAGAATTTGAAACAGAAGTTAAAAACTACAGTAGATCCCCCTATAACACGGTAGATACGTTCCGTGTTATATGAATCTGTGTTGTACGAGTCCCTTAAATATATGAGCCAATCACAGCCCGGCACGTGTGCCGTTTAGGGGCTACGGCTGTTTGAAAGGTTTTCTTCCATAAAATTAATCGATTCTAGAATAATTGAGTCAACATTTCCAAATCACGTATAATTTTTTCGGAATAATCCATATAAATTATGCTATAAACAAAAAATTGTTGGATTACTTACCGAGTGTGCACCATTCGAAGACGCCATTGCCTAAGCTTGTTTTCGTCGGGGAGCGACTCATCGAATGGCAGATGCGTTTCCTGATAAGTTGTTTTTTCTGCGAAAAATTAGCTGAACTTTGGAGACATCATTAATAGAAATATAATTTTTATGGCCGTTGAATAATACTGTAAATGTTGTTTTTACAAAAACTGTATAAAAATTTATCAATACTTTCCTGCCTAAACTTTCCGCATATATGCCTGGCGCTAGACGGCAGCAAGTAGTTTGGTTGCTAGTCCACTATTGGTCCAGATTCGACTAATCATGTCGTGACACGAGTCGGCGATGACGTTTTACCGTGTTATACGAGTCTCTTTTTAGCGTGTTATACGAAACCGATCGCGATTTTTTTCCGCCGTGTTATAGGAAACCGTGTTATATGAACCCGTGTTATAGGGGGGTCTACTGTATTTTATAAATTTTCCTTACTTTAGATTTATAAAAGAATTGTTATTTCTTAAGAAATTTTTATCCATAATCATATTTCTATTCCAAGATTTACATTTTTCATTTTATGCACAAAATAGTGTTTTTAAATTATCATAATTAATATAAGTATTAATAATATATTTGATGAGAATTTACGTAGTTAAATCTTACATTTCAAATTACTAATATTTTTATATCGCATATTAAAATCATAAATTATCTGCAAATATATTGTTAGAGGTGAACACGTTAATGGCAATTACAGATGAAAATGTACTTGTTTTTAATTGGAATTTTTCATATTTTCATTTAAATAGACCATTTATACTCGTTCGAATCATAAAAGTATTAATTCAATACTTGAAAAAATTTATATCATTTATTATTTTTCATCATTCAGTAAATTTAAGGTACTTTAATAATTTATAAAGTAACGTGATTGAATTTTAAATTAAGTAATCGTGTGATCTAAAAGCTGAAAGAAACAAAAATTGGATTGCACAGGAGTCAACTCCCGATTTTAACTCTAAGCCGTGAATACACTTTAAGAGATGTTTGCGTTTTTCCAGCTTTGAGTAGAGTGAACCATAATCAGAAAATGGCACCCCACAGACGATGCGTGGTTACTTTTATATCTGCGGTTTTAGTTACTCAGCAATTTCAAGAGCGTCGAGAGTTATTTAAAGATATTTGGATCCATTGCAGATGAAGAAAGACAAAAGGATCCACAGCCCTAGTTTTAATCCACCTTTAAGCTACGGACGGCGAAAAGATTAAGACTAGTCTGAGGGATTCGGGATTGAATCTATATCAGGGAATTTTGAATGTGTGGCGATCTGTCCTTCAACACTCGGCGGCTACATTAATGGGCTTGACCGATTTTATAATGGGCCTGGAAAGAAAAGTTTACTTTGTGTCTGTAAGGTGGATCAAGCAAAAAATAACAATACTGTAATAAATCTAAATAATTGAACAAATTTCGATAGTGGAAATGTAATTTAATTATTTAAAATTCGAATATTTATAGTTTGTATTAGAAATTAGCATTATATAATTTTGAACGAAGACGGATTTCAGTATCCGTCTTCAAAAGTAGGGTACGACATCGAAGCAGATGTATTCATATTCATCTCGCAATTTCAACCTAGGTTGCAAATATTTAAAACTTTGAATTCCTTCGAGTGGATTGTAGTAATTTTCCGAGAGATTGACTCTTATGTTATTTTCTGCAATGACCTGTGTCTCTACAATTCTAACAATTAATCGATAAAATGTAAATTTTAGAATCCGTAGCGGATTTTTCAATAAAATACATCCATTCGTATTGCATGATCTTACCAGTCGCAATTTCGTCCATGCAATCAAATCAAGAGAATACTTCAAATGTACAGTTATACCTTCTTCCCTGCAATGTGTTATAGGAAGATGTAATTTGTTTATAAAACAATCTTCCTTAGCAACTATGTCACAAATAAATCGAATGTTTGTGTTCATTCTTTTTAGTTTGTTAATAAAGTATGCACTTCGATTCACATAAGAAAACCAGGACGAGAGCAATTCGTGCTTTCTTGGGCATGTAATGTCACAAATACTGTCCGGAATAAACCAAGTCTCGTCGAAATCCTCATTTTGCGAGTAGCATCTTATTGCATCTCTCTCTACGTCTGTTAGGATCGGTTCAACGAATACTTGATATTCCAAAAACCATTCTGGCATTGTCAGAAATCGTATGTACGGAAGGAATGGTTCCATGACTTGCCTTAGAGATTTTTCATTATTAACTCTCTTCTTGGCCCATTTTAAAACTATTGTAAAGATATCCGCTTCCTCAATAAATCGATTTATTGGCCTGCGAACGAGTCTGTCCATGGTTTTTGCTTTACTGTTCAGCCATTCGTCCGATGAAAAAATTTCCTGCCATTTCGAACTTAATATGTTCAAACATGAATATTCTAATTTCTTATCGTCTAGTCGACATGCTAGGTCATATACAAAACACATGTTTGTAACTCTTGACGGATCGGTCATGAATTCTCGACATACTTTATCTAAATTATACAGGTCTAATCGTTTGCTTACGCAGAATATGTCCGTTGCATTGGCCATCGATTTTATTGTTTCTCGTCCTTCTTCCAAATATCTATAAACAGAAAATGCGATTAGAAAAACTGTAATTAGAACTTCTGTATACGATTTAAAATTAATGGTAATTACGTTATAGCAAAAGAAAACAATATTAATGCAAATTAGAATATGTCAACGTAAGTATTTAAATGATAATTACAGAAACTCACTTTTTAATTTGTTGCAAAATATCCGCGGAGTATGGTAAGTAAAAAGAGACTGATGTTTGCTTTGAATAAGGACGTAGCATAATTTTTATTCTTTCGCTATTTTCGCATAGAACGGATTTTGAGAAGTCGATCTGTCGCTGATCGTTGCAAAATACTGTAATTCGATCCATGTATAATAAGTAAATTTTGAAATTGTAAATAAAATAAAGAAAATTATTATTGAATTTAGAGTATTGTTTCGCTATTAATACATTGTTACATACATCGAGTTTAAAGCAACGGCTGATCGTTATAAGAATACTCTATATAATAATGCCAATAAAATTTATTTAGCATTCTACATGTAACCAGTTAGATTATAGTGACCTTTCAGAACCTGCAGAAAACATTTCCGCAAAAATTATTTTTTTTAAAGTTATTAACAAATTTCGGTAACAAAGCGTAGGAGTCTGCGGAATACATGGGCGACATGACACATATAGTGACAATGCCATATATGAATGAGATGACAGTGAATGTGTTAAAACACCACTGTAATCATTTTCGGCGGTGCAAACAATAAACATTTAATTTATATTGTCTAAAGATGCCTAGAAATTAATTTAGCTGTCCAAATGCAACAAAATATTGTATGCTAACATTTCAGTACCTCGGAAGTCATTTCCTTAAAAGTTTTTTCATTAAAATATCACTGTATCACTTTTGGTACTGCAATCAACAGACATTTTATTTGTTGGGGTCACTCGTGCTATAGAGAGTCCTTAGTCACGTACAAGATACTGCTCAATGTGATCACCATTCTGAAAATGTAAAACCGGGCCGATATCTTTCGTTTATATTTACCAACACGAATTAGAACTAAAGTTAAAAATTAACCAATAAGCGTTCACGTACTAAAAGTAAAGGAAACGATGTTTTGTTAACTCGAGACAAAAAATAACCCTAAATCTAACTCGTGTTGGTGAAGATGGGTGTTAGACGATCAATTTATTAGTATTTCGTGTTTATTTTTTTCGCTCGAGAGCTGGTTAAGCCAATCTTTCTAAGCGTGAATTTTTATGACAACGCAGTTGCTGCTTTGTCGTCGTTTTCGTCGTTTTTTGAAACGTTTTAGTGTCATAGCAATGATCTGTAGTACTACTTTTGTATACAGAAATGATTTCTGCAGGTGTCGAAATGTCACCATTCCAGATTTGGTTGGATTTGAACTGTTAATTACCTTTTCAGACTGTGATGAACAGGGGTAGTTTAATTTAACGAAGCCTCTTTTGTGTGGCTTACAGAATTGCTCGTTCTCAAATTTCGATCACTCGATTGTGATTAAACTTTGCCATTTTTCATTCATTACTATGGGGAATTCAAAAATTAATAATAATGGAACCCACGACTTTGTTTTTGAGATACAGTGTAATAAAAATGTCATTACCCCTTCTTTCTGACGCGATTTAGAGCGCCGAACAGAATTTAAGGACAAAAATAAAAAGAAAATCAAAAAATAACATTGCGCGCGCCTAGCAGAAACTCGGCGCCAAAAAGGAACAAAACACAATAACGAAGCAATAGATGACGAACAACAATAAAGGTCACTTGTCCTTGCCTGGCAAGTGTGAGGATCGTCTGTCCACGGCTGACAAGAGTAATGATTACCTTCTCGTATGGCTAGTAACCATTTTTTATGATCACGTCACTAGTTTGAGCGAAAAATAATTTATATATACAGTGCTAATATATTTATATATTTAAAGTGATAAATGATATTATCAACAAGTATATATTTACTGACAAGTGAGTGATCGTAAGAAGAAATATAATTTATATATTTTTTCTTACGATCACTCACTTGTCAGTAAATAGTGTCACACAATATGCGATATCACTAACACTAGAGTATTCGAAAAATTCGAGCCATCATAAAATGTAGTTGCTGAAATAATAACACAGATAAATACCGTGTTAAGTAAATGTGACATTTATTCTGGGTAATATTTTGAAGTGCTTAGTTAAGAAACAAGCATTCGTCATTATTTGTATGAGGAGCGGCCTGTACATCGGGGCACGTCTTGGTTACTTTTTTCTTGATCATCAAAGGAGCCCCAACTTCCATTATTAACAAACAACAGAAAAGTCATGACTTCTAACTTATTCTGAGAATACAAAAGAAAGTAATGAACGATATTTGTCCATTGTCCCATGCAAGTTTATTGCATGGCCCAAATTGCAAACAGTGCCACCTTGTGGAAAAAAGCTGTTTCGACGTTAAATCATAGTTTGAAGCTTCTTGCATGATGTACTGTACATAATATAGCCAAATGGTAAAACAGCCCGAAAAGCAATTAAGAATTTTGCTAATTTAAGAGCTAATAGTTTGCCTAATACACGTAGTTGTATTGATAAAACAGACATTCTGTTTTCTGTAAGAAAACGAGAAGAATGTTCTTATTAATAGAAAACAAGTGACAAGTGTGATTTTGCAAGCCATTTGCAATGCAGATTTAAAATTTATTGACATATTCGCAGGATGGCCAGGATAAGCAACCGATGTTAGAGTATACCATAACTCTCCAATTGCACAAGCCATGGCTAATGATCCAAACCTTTTACCAAATGATTCACGCATTTTAGGTAACTGTGTGTATCCACTTAGAAGACGTCTACCTTCTTACACCTTTTAGAGACAATGGTCATTTTAGAAGAAAAGAACAAATTTATAACAAAGTTTTAAGCTTAACTCGAGTTATTATTGAGCAGACAGTTGATCATCTCTTTGGATGTATGAAGAGACTAAAATATTTATATATTTTAAGAAGGGAGCTTGTGCCTGTTGTGATTATTTCAGCATGTGTTATACACAATTTGTGTATTATGTATAATGATGGTCCTCCACCAGCAATTGATAATGACTACGAGGAAATGTGTTCAGATAATCCTGAGGACTCATTACAATCAATACCTACCTACTACCTAATACAATACCTACGAAACTGGATTCACAAAATGAGCAAGGATAGCTGAAGAGGTATACCTGCATTATCAACTTTCATTATTAAACAAAAATTAATTTATTTTAAATATTGTAATACAATGTATTTTTTTTAAATTTATAGAGCAAAAATTTTGTAAATTTAATTTCAGTAAATATATAAATTTTAAAACAAATGTTTATTGTTATTTTTTTTTCAAGCTCTTTTATTACTTCTGTTAAATTCTCCAATGCTTGTACTTTTCTTTACTCTAGCATCTTCATTTCAGCCCACATCTTTTGATCAAATTCATTTCTTTAACAAACCAAGCTGGTTCCTGTGCAGCTTGTTTTGCTTTGTTTTTTTCGGTGGTCTTGAAATGTTTTCTGATGAGTCAAAGAGAAAAAGGTTATAATTTTCAGGTGATACATTAGAACAGGATGATGATGAGAATGAAAAGAGTACAGAAAGAGACTGCGAAGGGGTAAAGGTAGGAGAAGATGCGGAGGACTGTGAAAGTACAGGAGAGGGTACAGAATGATTGGACAATTCGACAGAAGACAAGTCTGGGACAGAAACTGAAGTTTCATTGTAAATAGTTATCAGGAGGTACATTGTTACATTTTTTTCCAAAAGCCATTGTAAAGGTCTCAAAATAAGACCAACAAATACTGCTTTCACCAGATTTTCTCTCTTTGTCTAGATTTTTTCAATAAGTCTCCACTAAATTTTATCCACTTGAGTACACAATTTTCACCAGTGAAAGAATGTCCTTTTTCACATATAAAACCTGATATTTTATTCCATATTTTTTTTTATTACAGGCTTACAAAATTCTTTTTTCTAACTCAATGCGCTGAGAAATTAGTAATTTTGTTGCATTATCTGACCACACTTTCTCTGTAAATTATGAACCACATATTTTACATGTTACCATCATTAATTAATGATGGTAACATTGGTAGCAGTAATAACAATGATTCTAAATAATATATTGTACTTACCTACAGTTCCTTTTGGTTCATATTGTTTTATGCCATGATGCATATCATTAAATGTAACTTCTATTCCATTATCAACTTCTATCAAAAAGAAATAAAAAATTATTTACAGTTCTCCAAATTAAATTGACAGTTGCTTTAGCAGAATATAACTAGCAATAAAGGTGAGCCCATGTATGAAATACAGTTTATAAAGTTAAAATTTATTGTCAAGGTATAGAATGTTTATTTTCAGAAGCATATAATAATGAAGGACAAACTTCTAAATAATTTAACGAAATAAAAATAATAATCTATATAAGAAATATGATTGAATGAATCCTCAAAATGCCTTTCTAATAGCAGTAAATTTATTTATTATTTTGAATGCCAAATCTCCTATAATCAAAATGATAATTATACACTTAATAAGAAGTTACAATTTTAATTAACATGCATAATACAAAATAAAAGTCACAGAAAAATTCAATATTTTACATATAAATAACTATGACAAGAATAAGTTAATATACACCTACCTATGATATCCTTATTTTCTGTTAACGCTTTATGTATTTTTATATGATTTAATGGGAATAAATCTACTTTAGAAAACAAAATTTTATTGTCTTTCAAATATTGCAGTAGATTACTAGAATCTGCAAATAAAAAATAGAAACAGTATTTCATAAATCCACTTTTGACCGTAGATTTGACTTCATAAACAATAATAATAATAATAATAATAATAGATACTTATATTTCGTTTTGTTATTATACATTGCAAATTTATTAAAGAGATACTTACTTGAAGCAAAAGGAGTTAAAAATCTACTCATTTAAAATAGCATAAACAGTATTATTTGGTAGTGGAAAAAAATACTTTCTCATAAAGGCGTCCATCTTGTAAGCACTATTTTTAGCGTGGGTAAGAGGCGCTGCTAGTGCGCTGAAAAGCGCACCCTTAAGCGCGCTGACAGTAGGCTTAATAATTGAACACATGCGCTAAAAGCGCTGCAAGCGCGCTGAATAAAAGAATGCACGGATGGTTTTAAAGCTTTCTGACATTATCGATGGCTTCTTACGAACAACCAACAAACATTTCAACTCGAACCAAAAAATTGTAACTGTATTTCAGTATTGTTTTATTGTGCTTCGTTGTCCTTGAATTACGTTGAAAAAATATTTAATAAAATATCAACAACTTAAATTTTAGTATTTTCTTTATTAGAAAAGATTAAATTTTATTTTATTTGCACTTATTTCTGTTGTCAAAAGTAAAATCATTGCATAATTTGAGCTGAAAGTCTTTTTCCACTTAAGATTAATATCGCGTTTTTTGTAATAATTCAATTTTCAGTAATAAATTGTAAATAATTTTGATGTTTAAAATTGATTTTTAAAAGCACAATACAGTACTTTCGAAAGAAAAGGTTGCTTTCTTCAAGCTTTGTCTATAGTGAGTCGTAACCAGAAAATGACATCTAAAAGACAAAGTGTCGTTATTTCATATGTAAAGCTTAGTCGCCCAGAAGTTTCAGGAGTACCGTCACTTATTAAAGGTATTTGGTTCCAACCCTAGTTTAAATCCACGTGTAGACGTGAACAGCCGAAGAGATCAAACATGCCCTAACCTATCGTTTACTATCGTTATAAATCTCTACTACTTTAAAGAGATTCGTATGCAATTACTTTACAAACCCAACATGCAATATTCAAATTTTATTTAAAATATTAAAATCGATACAACATTTAAATATATTTAAGCAACACGTAGAATACACATAAAACATTTGTAAAAGTATATTAATTTGTGTTTTCAACTGTGCAAATTATCATAATACACGAAATCTACGGTAAGTGTTGATGATTTTCCTAAATTAGGCATAATCTTAAATCTTATAAACTAATTCAGTTTTTATCAGAGAAAATGTTATTCAAGACAATAGATCATTCAGTTCAAATATCAGTAAGAACAGTTTTTATTCTTAGAAACGGTCCTGAATCTCAACAGACTCGAAAACACAGAATTCAGAGCGCTACACATCTGCAAATTCAAACTTATATATATAATACATTAATATATTGAAAGAGTTAATTGACTCGCATACCTTGACTGGAAACTTCCTTGTGATATCGAAGAAACCGTTCATAGATAAACATAAAGATGCCTTCCCAAATCTTTTCATAAAATTCACAATCTGTACAAAATTCATAAAATTATTTTATGCAAATTAAAAAGTATCGTTAATTCTATTTTATAACAGAAGCTTTACTTTTAATTTCTGTTCCAATTTCAAATCGCATTGAGCGAATCTTCGAATGTCCAGAAACGATGTTTACATCTAAAAGAAAAAAAAATCATATTACAATAAAGTGAAACATAAAATAGTGCATTTAATTCAATACAAAAATTACAGTGGATGTAAAAGCGGATGCTAAAAATCCTACTAAAACACAAATAACTGACACTACAGCACAAAGTATGCAAATAAAAACTCTCAATGCAAATTCCATTTTTTGAAAAAATCAATATACAATAAAGCAGACTGGTTTCCGTTAATAGAGCACCGTACAAAATTGTCAATACAGAATTGAATGGGCCATTGAATTGTTTTACGTAGTTCCAAACTTCATTGTGTTGTGTCATAATTTTTTGTAATTCCGTTTCCAAATTTGGATGATTCATTTTTAGTAGTTGCAAATCTTCCGATAGCTTCTGGAATATCGTCAGTAAAACGATTACAAACAAGAAAATAAAAGAAACTAGATACAATACTCCACCAACAATTAAAGTAAGGTAAATGCCAATTTCTACGCTGCAAAAAAGTGCTTCGTGCTCGAAAGTTTTTCTATTCTCTATAGCAGGATAAATATAAAAAATGTTTATCGCTTGGCCACAAATAGTTAAACTTACAACAGTAACAGAAGCGATAATTTTAGTGTAGGTAATAACCCCGTAAACTTTTTTCCGACAGAAATATTCTGGTTTCGTCAATTTAATATACGGGGTTAATTTTACTCTCATTACAATACTGAAAGTGAGAGCGTAAGTTAAAATAAAAATAGTAACAGTAATTTTGACAAACATGACGTCATTTTCGATCAGTAAGTACCACGATTGACAAGGAGTCATCTCTGACAAAACCGGTATTGTCATGGAAGACACCAAACAGAAAAATATCCAGTAGAAATATTCTATGAAAAAAGAATGGAATTTCCTTACAGTTCTGTGAACATTATTATTTCGATTGTGGCAGGAGCAAGGAATGAAAAAAGTAGATCCGTAAACTCTTGCTATAGACGTAAACGAAGATAAAACGCATTTCAAACATATCTCTGTTCCTGTGTTCATATCTTTTCTATTTCTTCTATAATCATCTTCGGTTTCAATCTTTGCCAAAAAAAATTTCCATTATTTCGTAACACGTAACTTTATAAAAATGTAATTACAAATGATAATTCAACGTTTCTTAGCTTATTAAAACCCAACTTTAGTGTCCTGTGTATGTGTAAAATGAAAGATTTTTACAATATTACATAAAGAAAACGATGCACGTGGAATTATTGATTGAACGGTTTTAATATTCTTGATACGTCCTTTGTCATAGTTACTATTTACATAATCCAAGTTTAACGCAATAAATATTCTGTTATGTGTTTATATGGAATATAAGCATTAACTTCCTGTAATGCATTAAAAATAATTGTATAGATGTATGTGGTAAAACGTAAGCTAGTTATATTTAACCACAGTGACTGATACTTAATTATGGAGTATTTTTATATTTGTAACTGGTATATTATATCACTACGTAGATTTCAATTGTGTTACATTTATAAATTAATTACTTTGGACTGTCAGGCGGATTCGGCGTTATCCTTGGTGTGAGGACCAGAAATCGAATTCGAGCCAATAAATACTCAGGAATTACTGTCCCAAATACGTCGGGAAGAAAAATGTAAAAAATTTTTGAAATTTTGTAGCAAGGTTTGTGTTTTAGGGAGATTGATGATATTAAAGTTCAATGATTCGAGGTCGAAGGGGTGGGGAAATAAAGAGGGTCGTGAGTCGGACCTTATGACGAATTGATTTGTTATTAGCATTTACATTTCTTTATTTTTATATAAAACTCATTCCCACCCTCAAAATGTAGCTTTTTGCCTTTTATTATGTTAAAAAATACGAAAAAGATTTAAAATAAAATATGATAACAGATGGCGCTACCAAATGTTGCCAGGAAAGTTAAGCAACTCGTTGTTAGATATTTTTATAACAATAGTTCATATACTGTACATTCAAAATGAATAATTTAATGAGTTTTGAATCTTTAATTTAGAATTGATAAATACTTTTCCCATTTACTGACCTTTTCAAGTCTATCATGTGCACTTACCCATAATTATAAATAATTAAGCTGCCATTTGAAAAAAAAAAATTGTAGACCAATAAATTTCCATAGCAGTCCGCTGTCTGTCGGTATTTCTTTAATTTCGAGAACGGAGTTAAATATGGACCAGATATAGAAACGATAAGGGGAGGAGGACCCGATTAACTATATACGAACTTCTAGTGAAAACGGAGGTAATTTAATTTCGATTCAAAAGTTTATCTTCGAAAGGCATTACATAGATTACCGGCACGACTCTATTGTTAATGAAAAAGTAAGATGTACAAAGGCAAGCCACTACTAATTTGAGGTGCAAAGCATACGTGTTAAATAAAATAAATTAAAAATATGATTAAAAATTGCCGCTCAGCTTTATGATGATGTCACAATGACTCGTCGTGATATTTTTCGAATTATATAAAAATTTGATATAATAATTATTGCGTAAGCGTATCATGTGTATGATTCAGAAAAATCATTAAATATTAAACTGCACTACGATTAAATTGAACGGAGTTCTATATTGGCTTATGTCAATCTAGAATTCAGAATTTATGGACTTGGCATTGAAACCAGGAAATAAATTCATGTTGAATAACGTAGAACTGTGAGAAAATCAATATTTTTGTCCGTTTACATGCATTTAATTAAGCCTGAGAAAATGCTCCTTTTGTATTTTCTTCCTTTGTTCATCAGAATGACAGTAGATTTTGAGTATTTTGAATCTTAGCCTAGTTTACTGTCTTTAGTGTCCTCTGTATAAAAACAATTACAAATGCATTATATACATCTGCAGAAATTTAGTTCAATAAGATTACGTACAAAAATGAGGTCAGAACGCCGTTGTTGTAAAGTCATTAAAAACATATTTATTTCTCTCTTTTTTAAACCGTTAATATTAATAAAAATAATGTAAAAGACAAAAATTACTAAAGAAAACTCTTATCTTAAAAACCGATGGTGTCGGATAAATTCTTTCATTTTATTATTTTCACTGTATATATCCGTGCTCGGAAAGTTTATCTCCATTCTTTTCCAACGTTCGGAGGCTAAAAATTCTACAGTATTCTAATCTGCTTTTTTAAAAAACAAATCCGAATAAAATCAGAAGATAAAAAGGTTGTAAGACAAACAGGAAATCTATGAGAGAAAAAAAGTGAAAAAAACTTGCTCTCAAAAGAAAATGTAAGGATACCAAAATTGAATATACGCATAAAGACACACAAACACAATAAATGTCGACCCAACGTGGATTTTAAAATGACTTTACTATATAACTTAGAAAACTTTCTAAAAAAATCTTTGCAGGTTATTACGAACTCGGCACTCAGTGTGAAAAATGCGGACATCCTGATTTCAAAATTAGAAGCGGGAAGAATACTACCAGAATATAGGCTAATTGCCTTGACATAGAGTCAATGTACCCTTCAATTACTAAAGAAATAATTACACAAAGCCTAAGTAAGTACAACGTTGAACAACATTTAATAGACTTAATTAAATTTGTATTAGATCAAAACTTCTTTGCAGTTAACGGGAAATACTACCGTCAGAAAAATGGAATCTCTATGGACTCCGTTGTAGGACCAAAGCTAGCAGAAATGATCATGATTAATATAGATAAAATTCTGTCAACAATTAATGGAATGGTGTTCCTTGCACGGTACGTAGATAATATACTCCTTATATATAATAGTAAAATAACGTTTCCAGAAAAAATAGTAGAAGAAGCTAATAAGATTAACAAATGTATTAGGTTTACCCATGAAGGTGAAAAGCTTAACAGACTTAACTACATAGACCTAACAATTATTAGGTTCAATGATCATTTAGAGTATTGCAAATATGAAAAACTTTGTAGTGCAAGGAAAGTAATAAACTTTAAATCTTATTGCCCAATTAACCAAAAAAATATATATATTTAATGGAAATACGTAAGATCATTTCTAGAACGACCAGAGCCAACATAAGAGAAGACGAAATTAAAGAAATAAATAAGAAATATCTACTGAACGGCTATCCAAAAAGACTCCTTAAGAAGTGGTATGATGCATATTTAGAACACAGATTTCAAGTAAAAGAAGAAAAACAGCTGGTAGATAAGTATATCTCTTTCCCATACGTTAAAGGTATTTTTGAAAAATATCAAAAAATCTTATGTAATAATCTAATTAAGTTGGCACCGATCCAAAAAAACAGGTTATTTAAACTTGTTACAAGACCTAACGTGAAGAAAGAGTTATTGGAAGAAGATGGTGTGGTTTATAGACTTCCGTGTTCCTGTGAAACTCCTAATTTTTACGTGGGTGAAACAAAAAAGAAACTGCAAGTTAGGTTGTCGAAACACCTGGCCTCGATACGCCTTAAAATTAATACTTCTTCAATATTTCTACATTGTCGGGCTAATAATTGTTCTATCGATACTAAGAACATTAAAATATTACATCGGGAAAAAAATGTAATTAAACGTAAATTTAAAGAACATTACGCAATCATTATGCAAACCAGCACAATGAATTTGAATAATGGCGTGATTGTAGCGGAATGCTGGGATAGCCTAATTGGATATAAAGATTATACGCGAAGTAGTCACTGTATGGATGATGATGTCTCTAGTGTTGGATAACTTGTACCTATGTTTATTTGTGAAAGAAAAAAAAGCCCTACTGAAGAGGTCGTGGAGGGCGAAATGCATTTGGGGTAATATGGATAATAATGAAAAAAAATTTTTTTTCTCATAGATTTCCTGTTTGTCTTACAACCTTTTTATCTTCTGATTTTATTCGGATTTGTTTTTTATAAAAAGCAGATTAGAATACTGTAGAATTTTATCCTCCGAACGTCGGAAAAAATGGAGATAAACTTTCCGAGTACTGATATATACAGTGCAAATAATAAAATGCGTTAATATTAATTGAAGCTATGTTAATCTCTATGATTGTTTTGGTAAAATAGAGTGACAATTCTAAATTTCGTCGACATCTGTTACGTCCGTGTAACTTATAATCTCTCTTTCTTTTACAGTAATGCCTTTTTCGTCGCCTTCTATTACGGGTTCCGCTTTGCTCTTACTATCTTTTGGTTCGTTTTGTAAGTTCTAGTTGTTGTTTCCTTTTTTTCCCTGATCCATTTCGCTCCTTATTTTCGTTACTTTTCTTGAGATTAGTATCTGTTTCACTCCCTTCGTTTATGTGCACTTATGAAGTCTTCGGTTGACTCGCCTGATTTTCGTCTTCTGGTCAAAAAATTATATCTCTCAACCGTGAGATTTGCAATGACACTCGAATTTTCTAACTAATTCCAAATACCCACAATTGTCCATATCCAAGTTAAAGCAATTGAAAACCTGTAACGCATATTCTCGAATATAACGTAAAAATATGGCGGCTTTACGGAAATTACTTTCACTTTCTAAATTACTAGTCCTCAAAAATATTTTAAATTTCTGATACCGAATTGACCAGTTATGAGCGAAATTTCCTCCTTATAATAACGATGGAACTGGATTGCCAGATAGTTCCTGTTGATCACTTAAATGGGACGAATTTTTTATTATAAGCTATTAAACACATTTCAAGAGGAGACATCAGGTGGTGTGTTCTAGGACAGATGACAGAGTTGCCACTCGTAGATATCGTAACAGTAATACCACACGGTCATCGTAAAATCGAAATTTTTATTCATCTTTTTACGAGATGATCAGAAAACACGTTAATATTAGGTTATTGCTTGCATATTAACGTCGGAATCTTGCAAAAGTAAAAAAATACTGTAGAGCATCGATTATCCGAACACAGATGAACCGAAGGCGCTCCAGTCAGACTGTGTCGGGGCGTGTGTCATGCTGAATCGAACGTGTTTGATACTAGATTAACTTCTGAAGTATAATTTTTTGTTTTGATATTTTTCAATATATTTATTTTGTTTATACAAAATAAAGAAATAATTTTTAACGATACAATTGCCACGATTATTATTATTAAAATATTCGTTAGGCTCACCATCCGCTAAAATTCAACGCGAAGTGACACGTGACAGAGAAAAATTTCAACACAAGGATATACTAATATACCAATTACATGGGATATACTAATATACTATATTAAAAATGTATTTTTTCGTACATAATCGGTTATCCGAACAACCCCAGTCGCAAATTGATTCGGATAATCGATGATCTAGTGTAAATATTAACAAAACTTAACTTTAACTTCAATCCATATTCAGTAGTGTTTGTTATAAACAAATATAATACAGTTTTGACGTAAACAGAGAATCGAGAAAGTAATTATAATTCTTGTTAAAATAATGTTACATTACTCAAATTTTTTTATTTATTAAAAAATTTATTTAATAAATAATTGTGAGGTTAACCGAGCGTAGGAGATGATTCCTATCTTCTCTACCTCTTAACGGCACAAGACCTTTGAGGTCCGACCTCGATTGTCGAAAGGATGACTAGGGATCGAGCGGTCGATGTTTATTTATGGACGAGGATCGTAGGATCCTGTTCACGTCAGGAACTGACACCAATCTATCAAATTTCTTGCGGATAGATACGCGTTATTTTCGGAATCGTGGGATGCCGAATGATGATAATGGAGGAAGAAACGCACACTCTTCTAATGTTAAATAAAAATACCCGTTTATTTTGAGATTGATATGGAATACATCAATTAACATATTTGGAAGTATTATTTATCTCATCGCATCGAATTATTGAACCGCGTCTCGATTGTCTGGAGAGAGTTTACAAAACAACGCGAGTAGGATAAATACTTTAGTAATCCTGGGATTTGCACAAAGTCCGAAGAACGAGAGTTCGCTTGAATATAAGAGTCAAATGGACCGAAGATAGATGGGATGGACGGCTTCAACGGCGGGAGACGATTATCCACGGCGCACACACACTCACTTGACAGTTGTCGAAACTTTTTCTTTCCTTGCGTTATCGTTCGTTTTCCTTTTATTTCGGGATCTCGGGTTCGAGATTTCACGATGCACGTCAAGGGTGAAAGTCCTTTTTGACCAATAGTGGATTACATGATATAATTATTTTTCAACAGTTAACTCATCTTCTACAAGGAAGTATTACCGGGGAACGAAGGTTTATGATTAATTTATATGAGAAAATTTGTCGGGTGTTATTCCGTTTTTTGTTTCTGTGTTTGATTTAACCCTAACTTTCGAAAATCGGTTGGCAAATAAAATAAAAAATTTAAATCGAATCTCGTTATTCTTATATTCGGGTCTTCACATATTCAATTTGCAGCCATTTTAAATAACAAGACGAATGAGCATTGTTGTTTTGTGTATTTCTGTTTTAAACCTTTTAAAAATAATTATTATTAAATTAATTTCAATTACTTCGATTGAATTATAACTTACAAGAGAAAACAATTCTGTTTCATCTGGATTATGAGCAATTTAACATCTGCAACTCTACTTGTTTCTGTTTCAGGTTCGTCGGTTGCCATAACATTTATACCTTTGACGGAATGTCTCGCACTAACTTTATTCGGATCACATGCGAAAAGTTCATTTGATAATCCGAAAGTAGAAAATAAAAAACCACAGAAATTCGTAAAACTTTCTTTAATATTTATATAAGAATTTGAAAAAAAACAAAAGAAATGACAAATAAAAAATATATATATATAATTACAGATTATAAATGTCAATGATAAATGATTTCTTTAATATTTTTGGTAAAAATAATTTTAGGTATACAAACAGAAGAGAATTTGCCAATTTTGCTACCGAATTTCAAAAAAAAGAAAAAAAAAAAAAAAATGGAACTTTGGTCATTGTGTTAGTGCAATGAATATAGCGATGTAAATATTGCTGTGACACTGCCAGTGTTTTTTAATATAAAAATTCGATTAAACAAATTTTTTCTATGCTGATCGGGTTGACACATTATCGATGAACTGGCCACGTGGAGAAAACCCAAAAATAAAACTACATGACATGCCTAATGCTTAGCACGCGCCGCGATTATCATTCACGTTTTTCATTGTCGCGTAAAAAATAAATATTAACAATAGATTTTCGGAGATTATCGAAGCGAATTGTCAAAGAAAGTTGTGCGATTTGCCAGTTGCGAATAAAGATGAATTTTTACAGTAAGTTAAACTATATTTTTATTGTGTAATTATATTAACCTTTCATAACGTGTTCGCAATAAGAACAAAAACAAGTTAATAGTAATTTCTACCAGATGTTTCAAAATTTTTATAACAATGTTATACAGTGAGAGCGAATACATTTTTTCCATTGATTGCGGACGATTCTAGAAAAATCTAATATAAATTAATCACATTAATAAACAAATGTAATCGTGATTGTGTACCAGCGGAAGTAATGGTTTTCTCTTTTCTGTTTTACATTCAAAAATTCCTTGGAATATTTCTGAATCATTATCATTTGGTATTTACATTGAAAATATTTCTAATTAGTCATTTGAAACTCGTGCATTTAGCACGAATTTCATAGCTTTTACTGCTCCTCTCTGTTATCAGTTAACAAGCACCAAGAACACCTTTATACTTAACTTTAATTCATTAAATACATTCTAAACAGAAACTCTCACTTATTGTAAATAAAAAATTTTTAACATCAATTATTAGGAACACGAAAATTACAATCAGATATTTCTTAGTGTCATTAACGATATTTAACTTTGCAGTCATTTTCTGCTGGAGACAATTCGAACGTTAAACGTATTTTCTGCAAATGAATAACGATTTATTATTCCTTTTCTGCATCTTTTCTAACATTTAAATATTCCATTTCATTCAAATGTATAAAAAAAGTAAACGTTAGAAATTATAACAACATTTTCATAATGTTAATTACTTTTTATTTCATTAAGTATGATTAAAACTAATCATCATCAATTAAATTTAAAATAATAAAATGACTTTTTTCAGGTGGTGAATACTTCTTTTCTGGAAGTTATTTTGTTTATGAAAATTACATGGATTATTTTAATTTTGGGGTAAGTTGATTCGATTATAATCTATAACATAACAAAAATACAGTTAATAATTATCAAATGGCAAGAACATCTTAAGTAAGTTAAATACAAAGTTAAAATAAATTACTAACGATGGTTCGAGTTTACATTTTATTCAAATACCGTTCTCAAATCTAGTAAATATCTTCAAAAATATTCTAAACGTTACATGATAGATGGCTGCATTTTTAATTTAGACTGCTCGGAATTTACACACGAACTAAAATATTTTCTGACAATTTCTTGTAGATCATTCCACTCAATGAGGTGTTTATCAATGTATAATATTGATACGTGAATGTGTAACATAACACAGAAAGAAATTTCACGTTCATTTTCACAGTTTGGTACTCTGCTATTAATGTTCATTGTATAAAACATAGTATTGTGTAGATTTGTACTGAACAAACCACAATGTTTAAAACAAAATTTTAAAATATATATGTGCATATTTAATACAAATTGCCGTAAATTACACAACATGAGTTCCATAAACTTGTTGTTGCTACAAAATATTAATAATAATAATAAAGAACATTCGCAAATCACTCTTTTAATACGTAGGATAAATAGAAAGTTTTTAAATTTGACATGACTTTTATGCCGTGTGTATTTTGTTTTGTACAATACCAAAAAAAAAAAAAAAAAAAATCTAAATAATAAATCAGTCGTAATATGACAAAATTCTATCAAATGTTTCTGTAGTTATAAATAATTATTGTAACTATATTGGATAGATGCATTTACTTTTACACATTAAAAATAATTACTTACTTCATAAATTACTGCTGTTGAATATTATTATGTTTTACTATTTCGTAAGGCAAACCATCAGTATTTATTATAAAAGAAATAACACTTTAGAATAGTTACTATTACAAATAAAAGATAAATGTGACATTTGAAATTGTTTATATTAATCAATTTTTTGTTTAATTCTTTAGCATGCCAGGCAGAGGCCTCAATATGGGCCAACTGCCCAAAAGCCGAATTGAACGAATTTGTACTAGTAAGAGAAATGCCTGCATACAAACCAGATGTACAAAGCGCTTCGTACGTTCAAAATCAAGTACCTCATTATGGGCCGCCTATTCGAAGATCAGAGTATGGGATGGCGCCAGAATTTAATCAATATTGGCAAGCGCCCGAATACCATCAATATGGTTCGTCGACAGAGGTAGATAGGAGCGAACCTCCGTCGGATTTATTCGAAAATCAATCAGTAAAAGAAGTGATTGAAAATAAACATTCGGATGAAATAATTGCTGGAATCGAGGAAGAAACACTTACTTCGTTAAAATGTATTGAATGCTCCTCAGATCATAGTTGTCAACACATAAACCGTATGTGTCGTTAATTTCCTTACGGTATTAATTAGATAGAAATACGAAAATACAATTAACGAATAATATTGACAAATTTACATAAGTTATAAAATAAAAATTAAAACAATGCGATCGGTTATTGTATACGTTAAAATAATAATTCTAAAAAATTGTAAATTTTAAGAATAAACGAGTTAAAGACACTTTTTTTAATCCGACATCGAAAGAATCAAACACAGAGATCGACACACAATTTGAAATTACTAATTATCTCTTACTTTATTATTCTCCATATGTATTTCGTTTATTAGCCTCATCAGTGGATATCGCGCTTTACATCGTCAATGCTTTTATGCTCTATCACCATATCCCAGCATGCATGTACACATACACCATTTATGTACATACTATTAACTTAAATTTACATAAACTGAAATAAGTCACACGGCCGCAACTGTAATAAAAACCCGATTTTTATCTTTTTGGCCGATATTGTAAAGCCAATATCTGAATGAAAAACACTAATTACAAATCATAAAAAATATATAAATAGTTTCAAATACATAAACAAAAACTAATAATAAATTAATATTAGAAACAAAGTGTGTGGACACAAGATGAAAGTAGAGAGGAATCAATGTACCGTCACCCCAGACTTTGGATGTTCTTATTCATATGTGAACAACTATTGTGGATACTGCAGTTACGTAATCTACAAACTAAATATTTAAAACACATTTTACTCAGAATGTTCATTAAATTGTACCAAGAGAGATTATGTAAGCTTCTGAGTATACGTTAATAAACATCCAGCCGTTTATTTCGACCGGGTACGCTTCGGTAATATTACATTTTCAGTTGACTTTATGATCAAAACAATTTACACCTTCCACGCAATTAATAATGCTAAATCAAAATGCAATATTCATGTTTGTGACAAGAATAGACTTTTAGTAAATTTTTAGTTTAATTTTGTGGATTTGCAATAGAATAAAGTTTGAAAATATATTTCGACAATGAGGATTTCATCTGTAAACTATTTGTCATTTCTCTCTTTCAACTTCTTATATAATTATTGAATTTACGCGAAGAAAATTTTACGAATTGCTGTGTTTATTGTGATTACTTTTATTCTCTAGTCTCTGATAATCAAATAGACGTTCATAATACACAAGATTATTCTTCGTCTGATCTAACAGTTATTGGTGCAGACGATTTCGTCAAAGATATAAATGCTATTCCCACCGATGAACATCAAATGAGAACAAGAATCCCAGAACTAACGTCTAATGAAACTGCAGAGAACCCGGAAGAAACCGAACTGTCTGATTCTGTAAGTTACAATTCAATCGAAATAATTAAAAATAATCTACGACTAATAACCCTTATCATTTAAAGGTGTAAAATTGAAAACAGTGCAAATATGATAAAATATGTTAATTAAAATGGCTGCAAGTTGTTTATTTATTATAAATAAAAATTTTTCTCATAAAAAATCAAGTACTGTAAAATTATTCTATGAAAAATCAGAATTTTTCACTTTTTTACAGGATTCCGATGACATAGACGGGTTCTATTTTTGTTTGTCTGAAGATCAAATTACACTTTTTAAACGCAGGAGAAGACCATTAAAAAGAGCATTTGTATATTTAAATGCATTTTCTTTGGCGAAACAAACCATCACCGAAGAAGACGAGTTGGGAACGGACGATGAATCGTCCGAACATGACGTGAGCTTTACAAACAGCTCTGATGACGTCATGTCCCAATCCTGTTTGGAATTGAGTGAAGAAGATAAAGTATTAAATCAAGGTGAGGTCACAAAGAGATTACAAAGAATTATCCGATTCATAGAATAACTTGTTTAACGATTATCAAGGAATGATTTAATATTAAACTCATTGTGTTAAAATCTCTTTAAATTAAGAGATTTAAAGAGATTTTAAAAGAAACTTAATATTAATTATTCATCCGCAATCTTCTACGTGTCGTAGTTCATTGTATTCGAAACGATTCAAAAATTAAAAATTAATTTCAAATTGTTTATTCTACAAAGATTTTATTTATGTCGTCAAAAATACTTTTAATAATTATTTTTTTACCGTTTAAGTAACAATTTCAACGGACATTAAATAAAAATTCACTGAAAACATTATTCAGGTGGAGTAAACAAACGAATGAAATGATCGCAAGAAAACACAAGGTTCTTATTAATGGCATAATTCATTGTTTTGCAGTGTACTCATTTCTGATGTCAAATTTAATTTACAATTCATTTACCATTCGTTATAGTATATGTCGAGAAATTTCCTATAATCGTTTTACAATTTTAATACATATACAATATAATTGTCTGAATTTTACATTCCCGGCTGTTAGTGTATTTTAATCTTACACCTCCGCGCACAAAAAAGTTGAAAAACCAATACCCGAAATGTGTGTGTGTGACCACGTCTATTTCGTTTCATATCTCAGGATAGAAAAACATTACAAACCGACATTTGCACGGTTACTTGTATAATAAGGGACATCGAAGCGATTCAATTTGGGTGTCTGAAGGTCGTAGGAATGACAAATATGTGAGTTTATAGGAGCCTGGTCAAGAATCGATCTTTGAGAAGATACCACACCTTATAACATTTACGATTTGCATACAACATATTTGTATTCTGAAAATTAAGCTTTCTCTGGATTCGTTGAGTGCGTGACGTTAACAGATAATGTATAAATGTAAAATAAACGCTTGTAAAACCGAGACATTGAAAACTAAATTCGAATTCTCGTGATATGTGACACGAAACTGAAATATAATTTCTTGTATATAAACTCGGTGGGATTATCATGAACAATATCCGGCGTATTAAATACAAGTCGTAGTCTGCGCTTGTATTTAAATTTACATAAAAAACAGACAATTCGTGGAACGTAGGCAGATTTTTGTATTAATATTTAGTGTATTATATTTTCGATCCTTTGATTCATTCACAATAAAAGAGAACTGAGTTGAAATTATATTATATTACCTTACTGTTTACACATTGATACTACTTTCTGACTTCCTATATACAGGTTATGCCTCATACATATGTATTTCTATATAAACTTATTAAATTTCTTATAATGAATGTGTTTGAATACGTTTACGCATTATGATATACAATTACGAAAAGATAAATCGTTAAATTATTATTTTGTAGAAATTAATGAAAAGAAAGAAAGGATCGAAGAAAATAAAGAGTTTATTCAATCGGAATTCAGAGAAAATGATGGCGGATCTTCACGCAATAGTGAATACGTGGCAGATGATGATGATGGAGTAAGAAAATATTTTTTAATATTCTGTAGATTTCACTTATAAATTTATTGTCGTTCTTCGCTAAACTTTCACTTTTAATATTTAAGATTTTCGTGTTTCCGCTGTCTGTACAAAGATTCCATGCATTTTAAATAATAGCACGAAATCGTTCCGGTTATAAATTATATGTTGAAAAAAATAAATATTTAGTATTTGATTATACGCGTTAGACACTACTTTGAGAATGGGCAAAGTTAAAAAAAGACAAATTAAGATATATAATTATTGGAGAATTTTGTGTTACAAGCGAACATTTAATCATTTCTACTTGTCGTTGACAAAATCCGTTAAATTTGATTAAAGACCTTTTGTAAATGTTGGACATTTAAATTTAGTTTTCATATTTATCCATTTTTGATAACATTTACAGAAGACAACTCGTGTCTTTCTAATAGCAAATATTCAACTCATTTAAAAGATTTAAATATGCCATTTGCCATTATTTATTGCAATTATACTTGCATTACTTTCGTAGTATTATTTTCAAAACAAAATTTTATATAATTTATTCTTAATATTTCATTTACGAAATGTTTATGTTATTTGCAGGAAAGCACCAAATGTTTCGATGCTTTTCTGGATTTTATTCGGAGACTTCCATCATCTGTTTTTGGTCCAGAAGAAAAAACTAAATTGAAAGAAGAAAATAAAATGGCCAATTGTTAAGAAAGTCTGAAAAAGATGAAGTGAATTTCAACTATTACATCTCGGTGAGTTCAAACAATTTAATCGGTGTACGTTTATGATCATATTTTTCTTGATCGTATAATAATGAATGTTACATTCCAGATTTATTTTTTCAATTAATATTAAAACATTAATAATTAATAAATTAATGAATAAATATCGTTCATATAATTATACGAGAAGGACACATTTCAAAATTTATATAATGAAAATTTCTGGTGGGGAACTTCGGGCGGCACATGAAATCCAATCATCTGCTCTGTAATTTCATATGCCTTTATGTCCTTATATTATACAGTTTGTTATATAATCGTCTACTAAAACAAAGCTTATTAATAAGACTTATTGTACTGGTGTTCTGTTTCTGCAATTGAAAAAAACTTATTCAGACAAAATAATCAATCTTTATTCTTCACGTTGTATTACGCTTGTACACACTTTGTGTTTCGGACTTGCAGGTCCCTCTTCAGCAGGTTTTCAAAAACACTATGTAAAGACAAAAATTTATAAAAATTAACAATTCTATATAACAAACATTACCTGACAATGACAGCATAGTGTTAGCATGATTTACAATTTTATCTTTGTTAATTACTACGATAATCTATAAAGTTAAAACACATTTACATAAATGTTTTAAAACGTTTAAAAGAAACATTTTCTTACTCACATAGCTGTTCCTGCAACAGCAAACGACAAATAACATAGTAACAACAGTACACTTAGCATACTCCTTTTATAAATTTTCCATTTTATTGCTCCTGTTATCGATAATACTGTTTCATGATTGGTGGATTTTTCAATCCAAGTTATTATTTATTCCGTTCTTTTGCCTTTTTCTATAAGTATGTTCGTATGACTTTCTTTTCAAATTGTTTCTTTCTTTTTCTTTATTTTTGTAGTATCTAAAACAATTTGAAATCCTTCTTTAGTACTACTGCCGAATTTGCATAATTTCCTTTTATAGCTGTAATATGTTCCTTTATACTGTGATATTTTTAGTTTTTTTTTTGTCTAAGAGAAAATTCGAAATACGTTAGGTATGTATCTTTAATTTATATGTATATATAGATGAATATGTTCATTAGCTATGCACACATAGGCCGTTCAACAAATTGCTATGACACTCGGCGGTTACCGTTAACATACTTCTAACTTTGATAATGTCGTACATACCACTACTAAGTATTGATTAAATTTCTGGTTAGATTTACTTTAGGTAGTCAAAATGGCGACTCGTCTGTGATTCCAGCATACAGAAGAAAGGAAACAGTGGGGACGCACGTTCTAACCTAACCAAACCTATTCTAATAAATCACCATAATTATTATCAACCAAATTATTAGAATAGGTTAGATTAGGTTAGAACGTGCGTCCCCACTGTTTCCTTTCTTCTGTATGCTGAAAACACAGACGAGCCGCCATTTTGACTACCTAAGATAAATCTAACCGAATTTTTATATATCAATTGATTTGTGTATACATTCGATTGGAATCCACGACCAACTACTAGTGATCCGTAATTTTATCCAGATGTTGATAGTGTAAGTCTAAACCAGTGTTTAAGGATCACAATTTTAGTGAATTAGTCGGTTATCTGATTGAAATTATGTACGTGTTTCAATGTTTCCTCTAATACAAAATCCTGTACGGTTGTAGTCCTGCGACACTGCAAAAGCAATAGCATAAATGAATGTATAGAAAGATTATGCAGTAACTTTATGTGACGTGAATATGAATTGACAGTAATACAATTGGACATATTATAAATCACACGTCGCAGTATCGCTGAATTGCTCAGAGTCAATGCTTACCTACATTTTCGATACAATGCAGCTTGAACTGTTATGGGGCCTCTCCGAAACCAGCAACGAAGGGGTTCCCCATAACAGTTCGAGCTACAGATTAGAGTAAATGTAGTTGCTTCGAGGCCATTCGAAATCAGAATCCTTGAAGCATAAGCCAAGTTAATTTCATAGTAGATATATGGCAGTTCTTTATTGTAATATAATTCCATTTCAACTGCACACATTTCTATCTTAAAAAATAAAAAGTTACTGATTTGAAAATTATTTAAATAATTGAATATTTTAGATAAAAATCTTTAAAATAAAATTAAAATAATAATTTTATTTTTACAGAACAAAAGAAATTCAAAGATTTCATCTTTTTCTACATCGATGTTCGGCCATTATATGTTTAGTATTTAATTTTACTTGATTTGTGTTTATATTATTAATTATTAATTTGTATTTTTACACATATTTATACCTTTTAGAAAATGTATTTTTTTTATATATATTTATAGTCAATTTATATTTTAAAAAAATGTGTGTTTTTATATATGTTTATTGATAATTTATATTAGAAAGAAATGTATATTATTTATATTTATTTATTGTTAATTTATATTCAAAAAAACGACTATTTTTTTATATATATTAAAAAAAATATATTTCAACTATATTCAACTATTCAAGTATATTTTTTATATATATTTATTGTCAATTTATATTTAAAAAATGTTTTATTCGTATCTACAAATTTTTAAATTTTATTGATAAAATTTAAAAAGTATAAAAAAATAAATATAAATAATAAAAAAGTAAATATGTATTCTTACAAAGTTAAAAAAATGTATTTAATAAATTAAATTTAGTTTAAAATGTTAACTTGAAAAAAGTTTCTTGGCCGTTTTTTCTTATTTTCTATTTGTATGTAAAAAGAAACTAGTTATTAATTTGTGTTTTTATATATATTTATTGTTAGTTTATATTCAAAAAAATGTCTATTTTTTATACGTATTTATTAATAATTTATATTAAAAAGAAATGTATATTATTTATATATATTTATTGTTAATTTATATTTAAAAAATGTTTTATTGATATCTATAAATTTTTAAATTTTATTGACAATTGTTGTATTTATTATGTATAGTTGCTATTTAAATTTTCAACTAAATAGTAAATATGTATTCTTACAATGTTAGAAAAACGTATTTAATAAATTAAATGCCTTGAATTATAGTATCTGAATGAATTATTAAATCGGCTTTTCAACAAAATTATTTAAATTGCTCTGTAAGTCTGTTACAATTTTCAACGGTTAATAAAAATTCCACGTTATTTACTTACAAAAACTATACAAGAATATGAAATTCGAGCCGAAACAAATAGATTCCAACTATATCCGTTTTATTTAACGGGACTGTTTAAATTTTATTATAGATTTTAAAATACTAACGAACATAACATAAGATTGTTACATCAAATAATGCTAAATCAAAATAATAACTCAGATAACACTAAAAATCTATGGCAATATAAATGTAATAAATTATTACAACCTTTTGATGTATCAGACAGATTATTTGATAATTCAGAAACGAATTGGCAATACGGCTACTCATTAATGATAAAATTAGCATTTACTCAATCAATAATAATGGATCAAAACTTATTAAATCATTCATTATACCATCCATGGTACATCAACATTCTAAATATTCTGTCTAGTTCGAATATCATAACCGCTAATATCAGTATGAATATAAAATGATTATTAGTCATTATTAATCCAATTTAGACTAAATATATATTCATTGTTTATTAATAATACTTATTTGGATTTTACCAAAGACAGGTGTCATTGGTGATACTCGAGTGACTATTCTTTGAACCATTTAGTAAGAGAGTGTGAAGGACTAAATAAATACCATCAGAAATATGAAATTAGAAACTAATATCTACTAAACAAAATCAAGACTTTAAAACTAAACTAAACAATCTAACATTAAATCAAATGTATGAGGGGCTAGCCACAAGATATAGAGTTTGGAATGTACTCGTATACCACTTAATTGGCTGTCCAGTTGGGTAAACTGGCTGTCTGAGTTGAAGGATGGCGATTATAGTGTTTATTTAAAGGTGGAGACAAACGATCGTAAAATCACGGTCTTCTGTCAGGAGGCTGACACCAGATAGTCAATTCATCGCGGACTAACAAGCACATTATTAAAGATGATATCTAGGAGGGCCATTTAACAACAGATGCCTTTAAGTTAAAGAACTCATTTGACTACTACTCATAATATATATATACATTATTTATTATACTATAACAATAAAATATATACAATAGTTCACAGGTATTATAAAGTGCAAAAAAATCATATCAAAGAATCTAAATCTAAGTATATTCTGTATATCTGACACTAATGCTTCACGAGAGAAAGAGCTTACAATCGTTCTAAATGTTATACTACTTTCACTTAATGCTTGATCTTCTTAACTATCAACTTGTTGATAAGTATTCTGAAGAATGCGGAACGAGAGAATCAATCTTCTATGCCCTCAGTATACATTATGGTTTATGTCTTCTATATTATGATTTCAAGACTATGGAAGACTGCCTAGTTATTTTGGCAATTTCTGTCTTCTAAGAACTGCGCTTACGTGGTCAGTTCATGTTCAAAGAACTGAACTAGTTATTATAAAAAATTCTGTCTTTTAAGAATTGTGCTCAAAGGAGGGAAATCTGCCCCTTTTTATAGGGATGGCTGGGTAACTGACTCAGCGTCATAGGGCAGTGATTAATTTTTAGTCGGTTAGGGCAGTTTCTAACAAAATGAAAGTTCGTTTTTCCTTTCTTTCTCGGAAACAAAAATGTACATCCTTTTTGTAAGAATTTTATCAAAGAAATAAAATGTTTTGTTACAATAATTTATAATAATTAATCCATTAATCTGCGGATCTCCCATCATTCCCCTTTGCTTTAAAAATCGCACTAAATTTAAAAGGGCGTGATTTTCTATCCTTAAACGAAAAAATGAAGAATGCTCAAATCGGCATTGAAATAGGACAGGTAGTTGATGAGTGATGAGTAGTGTGACCGGGGAGTCAGCACCTCTTTGATGCCCTGTCAGGACTGACACCACCGTGTCGTAATGGACACGGAAACCGTAGTGGTTTAAAGACCGGTCGCTTTACAGAGTGATCGGATTCGGGATGGAGGCAGAGACAATGCAACGGAAGTGACTTATGCAGAAAATTTATTCGCAGGTTCGCGTGGCGATAAATACGTGGTCTTGATCGTTCCAGACGATGAATCCGACTGAGGAGGCATTGAATTTAGTCCAATAGATGAGGTTAATGAGATTAATCCAAAGCGGTAAGTTGAATCGTATAGATGAGGTTAATCCTATTACTTGAGTCTTATCGATGACTTTCACGGGAGTTGTAGCACACTTGTTGAGGGTGCGGAAGAACTCATGGCAAGCCCAGATCCGTACGACCACTGACGAATTTTGTGTAAAGTTTTGCTGAGGTACCGAACGTTAGGTTAACAGGTGGTGGGAAAGTGTTACTTTAGTGTCTGAAAACCGAACAGATGTTTCTCTCTCAGGGGTAAAAGTTGACAGTTAGTCGCTAGGTGGTTGGCAAAAAAACGACAAACTATGATGTAATGATATACTACGAAATAAGTTGAAGGCCAATAATTCAGATCCTTACAGTAGTTACGATATGTGTTTATGTCTCTTACTTTCTCTTCACAATAACGTTAAAGAAAAAACTAATTGATTATGAATATACGAAAGTATGGAACCAAAATAACATCAAAATATCGAATTAATTAAACAAATATTATACTAAGATATTTTGATATATTACCTCAAAAAATAAAATTGTTGGAAAGCGTATGAAACAAAAATAACATATTTGCTTTCATAGGGTAGAAAATCAATACAATTTAACTTCCCGATGAACTTCCAATAACTATCTTAATTGGGAAAGTGATCGTGAACGCTGATAACTCATTTCAGTATGTCTATGTTTCTCTTGCGTCATACTTCCTGTTGGTTGACCTCATTTTCTTTCAAGGACAAAAATCGAAAGTTTCTTTTGCTTGATTTTATCTTTTTTCCCTAGATTCAATTATTCTCTGGTCAAGGGAATGTTTCGAACATTAATGTCTGTAACTCTATATAATACTTCAAGGATCAATAGTTAATGATTTAAAAGTTTATAAGTTCTTCATTGAAAGGAATTTTATAATCCATTTTGACACAACGAAAGTTCATAAGAGACCTTCAAGGTGAAGGTAATATTAAAAACAAACAATTAATTTTAACTTATAAACTGTCAGAATAAACTTGTATTTATTAATTTTAAACATACTTATTAGTTTTTTAAATTTTTGCTTGTTATGGCATGTTACAAATGGTCAATAATCAATGTGTAGATTATTTGTGGCAAGACTCTGAAAATTCTTTACTTGTCGAATCCTGTAGTATCTTGAATAATTGCGCTGATACTGTCTTAATTTTTTACTATGCCCAGTAACTTTAATAACTGCGTAGCGCTAGGTTGTGAAAATTCGGAAACCTGTTGGGCAACCTGCAAATATAAAGTTTTTCTTTATAAAGCTGATTATTAAAAACAAACGAACTGCTGAATTATCGGGCTACAAGCTTAATACCACTATTAAAGCAGCCAAGGCAGACAAATCAAAAATACTAGAGAGCAGAAGAATTACTACAATCTCGAAAATGAACTAGAAATCTTTCAGGCTACAGGTGAAAAAACACATAACATCTATTTTCTCTTAAATTCCAATTACATCAATTGAATCGGATAGGGCATTCTTGGTAGCGAGACTTTTCATTACTAAAATAAGAATTAGATTGAATGATCGAGTATTGACCATCTTTGCTTTTTAGTTAGGGTGCCTGATGTTGATAGCGGACGTGCAGCTCCAGAAATGTTTTAGCTGTTGTTATGAGCATTAATCCATCAGTTCTATATCAGTTAGGAAAACAAGGAAAGTCTTCTTGATATATTATACACACTTGAAATTATCCTTTCGGTATAGTTTTCTCTTCAAGAGAAAACTGTACCGAAGGGATGATTTCAAGTGCTTATAACATATGTCGTAATTTTTAAAGAAATGTGCAAGGTTTTAGAACATTTTTATAGAAAACCTGTACCTATTATTGCTGTAGTGCACTGTTGCAATAGAAAAAACCGTAATTTTTAAGGCAATGAGAACAGAACCGAATGTACTGTATAGGTGTAAAAGGAGTATATGAAAAATTTAAGCACTGAGGAGGGGTCAGAGAAAATAATACTGATCCGAAATGCATTTGTAAAAAGGCAATAAAGGAGTTTGAACCTGTTAAGCTGGGAGGCATTCTACCGTCAATTTTTCGGATTAAAGAGACTATTACTAAATCAGCATATAATACAACTACCATAGAAAATTTAATATATTTATAGCATAAAAAATTATATTTTTTAGTGTACTATCGGCCGCCAACGGTTTTGGTAGGCACGCATTGCGTACCTACCAAAACCGGCCCTGAGTCGTTCCAAGTGAGATTTTGTCGGCCTGCCATCCATCTTTCCTGTGTTATATGTATAACCTTCAGCCCAAGTTTAGTTAGATTTGTTGAAATCCGGTCGTGTTTGAAATAATTGGCTATTTAGATCCTGAAACGTGTCGTGAACAAAATGGTGTCAATTTCTCACAGAAATAATATATTGTGTAAGAGATATGGTACATTGCAGACCAACGAAAAACAATTTATGTGCTAGTGTCCTGCGTACATGAAAGAAACTGTTTATATGGAAGTGTCTGTACATTTTGTATAACAGAGTAACGGCCGGATGTTTGAGCTGTTAAGACTTCAGTCAACCGCTCTGAGATCGATTTCGGGCTGTTGAAGAACCCGGGGCGATCTGTATCTGGTGTGTCAAGACAGTCCGGCAACAGGTTTTTGCAAACCTGCTGCCCTCTTCAGCAGGTTTGCAAAAACAAAAATTGATAAAAATTTACAATACTATATAAAAATATTACCTGACAATAATATATAGGTGTTGGCATGATTTAGAATTTCACCTTTGTTAATTACTACGATAACTTATAAAGTTAAAACACATTTGTAAAAATATAACGTTATAAAACGTTTGAAAGGAATATTTTTTACTCACATAGCTGCGCCTGCAATAGCAAACGACAAATAACATTTTTACTTAGCATACTCCTGTTATAAATTTTCCGATCTATTGCTCCTGTTATCGATAATACTGTTTCACGATTGGTGGATTTCTCCACCCAAGTTATTATTTATTCCGTTGTTTTGTCTTTTTCTATAAATTTGTTCGTATAACTATCTTTTAAAATTGTTTCTTTTCGTTTTTCTTTATTTTTATCGTATCTAATCTTTTTTATGGCTCCGATATGTTCCTTTATACTTATATTTAGTTTTCTCCTTGTTTCTCCTAAGAGAAAATTAAAAATACGTTAAATATGTATCTTTAATTTATATGTATATATAAATGAATATGTTTATTCGCTATGCACACATAGGCCATTCGACAAATTGCTATGACACTCGGCAGTTACTTTAACATGCTTCTAACTTACATAATGTCGTACATGCCACCCCAAAATATTGATTGAATTTTTATATATCAATTTATTTGTGTATACATTTGAGTCCAATCCACGATGAACTACTACTGTTCGGTAATTTTATTCAGATGTTGACAGTGTAAGTCTAAATCTGTGTTTAGAGATCACAATTTTAGTGAATTAGTCGGTTAACTGATTTAATTGTGTTTCAATGTTTCCTCTAATACAAAAACCTGTAGCTTTGTGGCACTGCAAAAGCAATAACATTTAAAAAGTCATTTAAAAAATCCATAAATGGATGTGTAGGAAGATTGTTTAGTAATTTTATGTTATATGAATATGAATTGACAGTAATATAATTCGATATATTATAAACCACACGTTGCAGTATCGCTTAAATGCTCAGAGTTTATGCGTACTTACATTTTCGATATCCTGCAGCTTGAACTGTTAGGGGCCTCTCCGAAACCAGCAACGAAGGGACCCCATAACAGTTCGAATACAGTAAATGTAGTTGCTTCGGGGCCATCCGGGATCAGAAACCTTCAAGCATAACCTTCGTTAGTTTCATTGTAGTATCTACTATGAAACTAACGAAGCCAGTTCTTTATTTTAATATAATGACATTTCAATCGCACACATTTTTATCTTAAAAAAATAAAAAGTTATTGATTTCAAAATTATTTAAATAATTGAATATTTTAGATGAAAATCTTAATTATTTTTCTTTATTTTTACAGAATGGAAAAGAAACTCAAAGATTATATCTCTTCTACATCGTTGTTTGTTCATTATATGTTTTCTGTTTATTTTTATTTGTTCACGTTCAATTTCATTTTTCTTCACTGTGTTCGTGCTTGTTCTTATTTTCATTCTAAAATATTCAAAAAACACCATTAAAATTTGAAAATAACAAAAAAAAAAATTTAAAATAGAAATTAAAAAATATTATGATTTATTTGTTTCTTTTTCGTTCATATTTTTTAAAAAATGTTCATTTTGTACAAATTTATTGTTAATTTACATTTACATTTTAAAAAATGTATACTTTTTATTATTTATTGTTAATTCATAATTTTAAAAAAAGTTTATTTTTTATCTATAAATTCGTAAATTTTTTCTACCTTTGTTGGATTATTTTTCTATAGTTGCTTTCTAAATTTTGAATTAAATAATAAATATGTAATCTTATAATTTAAAAATATATATATTTAATAAATTAAGTGTTCTGAATGAAAGTTTCTGAGTGAATTATTAAATCGGCTTGTTCAACAAAATTATTTAACGTTATTCTGTAAGTCTGTTATAATTTTAAATGCTGAATAAAAATTACTATAAAATTAATAGATAATATTCCATTTATAGAACATCGTAACATATAATTTAAATATACAAGCTTTAAATATATACAAGTCGTTTAAAGTAAACTTTATTATTTACTTTTTGTAATATATACACAGAGCATCCCAAGTTTCCATAGATAGAAAGGTTAAATGTAACTTTATTCACAAGACATTAAAACGTCAGCCTTAAGATTTGTGACAGTGGATCGACAGAGTAAGCCCCAGGAACACATTGGTGACCTGCCAATGGGATAACTTCTCGCAGAACTTCCTACATGGAAACTGGATTTTGTTTTGGTATTAAACACAAAGAAACCCCAGAACTCTGCATGGTGACCAGCTTGGATGCTCGGCACAAACCAATGATCAACTACCAATGTTCAATGGTTTTATTTATTAGGACAATACTGGGCTTGATTTGGGTCATTGTGTGGTTGTTCGTATCGAGAGGATTGTAAGTCCGCGAATAAACGTTACAAATATGAACACAAAACTTATGTATACACTCGAATAATCCTTTATTGCTCTCGGAACACGGTTCTTTTCTTTTGTATTTACACTTGATCCCAACTTGAATATTCCCACTGGGGAAGGGATCGCCACTTACTCGCGTACAAGCAATAATACACGCGCGCGTAACATAAAACCTCTATAACCGACTTAAAAACTAAACTTATAACTACCTTAAAACTAATATAATAGGGAAACGGATAGACTTAGGAAAGGTGGAAAGTATATAGAAATAGATAGAAAATACCCGGGTTAACGCTTGATCGATCGATATCCTTCTTCCTTATTTGGCTGTCCGTCCTCGATATTCTCCGATTCTCTCGGCGTTCTCTAGCCCTCGTGCCTATACTTCTCTGGCCTCGACGGTCCTGCAGTCTCCTTTCTTTATCTCTCTTTCGAGTCTGGATCACTGCCTTGCACCTCTGTCCCTTTCGAGGTCTAGCCAAAAAGTGTCCGTTCTTCCACCATTTAGTCCTCAGGGCTTCCTCTTTTCTTTTGTTCTCACTCCCCCTCAGTTCTTAGAAGGGGTAATCCTGCCCTCCAGCGATAACGGTTAGATTGTTAAGACAAAGAAGAAAGGAACGGAAATAAGAGAATAGAAATGAAAAAAGAAGGAAGATAGGAAATATATATATGTATTTACAACTATGAACTATATATATATGTAACTACAATATGGCTGATGGCCACAATTGTATGGAGACTTTTGAGTCATCCTGTATATATATGTGAGAGTCGCGATTTATTAGGCTAAATTATTGTAACAAATATATTAATTATCTAAAATATTCTTTCTACAATGGGTTAGTCAGATGTGACGCTATCACGATGTAGTAGAGAAGAAACGTAGGAAATTTTTTTAGAATTTTCCTACGCATTTTTCTCGTTTCCGTTTCGGAAAAAAATTTTTAAACAGTTACGTGTAGTTAAGAAAAAACTTTCTTTATTGTCACATAATTCTTTTTATGTGAATTGTTTTTTGCGATAAGTTTTTGCCAAAATCTTATTTTTCAAATTTATATTAAATTCTTTTATGATTTTTTCAAAAGTTTTGGATTTATTTTCAATTTTATACAATTTTTTAAAATTTTCAGGCATTTAAGTCATGACGATTTTTTTCCAACTTGCGAATCAAATTCAAGAAATTGTAATTGACAGTTAACGAATTCTATTTACGACTGTAGACGAGATAACGGTTATGTTTACAACTATCACATAGCAAGAAGGTCACATAACAGATAAAACTAATTCAGAAAAAAATATTGAAGAATTAAATAATGATTTTCAAACTTTTGCAAAAGAAAATGCTAATAAATTTAAAATATTAGAAGAAGATGATATAACTGATAAAACTGATTTACAAAAAAATATTAATGATTTAAATTTAAGGGTTAATAATTTCATAACAGAAACGAGTAAAAGAGTTCAGGAATTAACTAGTAAATCTCTGCAAATGTATAACGGAGCTTTCAATGCAAGAAACAAAAGAATTGGTAACGTTGATGATCCAACGGAAGAGAAAAATGTTGTGAATAAACGATATTTTCAAAATAATGCAATCGTTTTAAAAACTGACGTGTTTGATGCTAATAATAAGAGAATAATAAACGTTTCACAACCTACTTCTAAATTTGAAGTTGCTAATGAATATTACTTTGATACTAAAATAACGAATGAAATAAATAAAGTGCTTCATACAAGTATTATTGAATTTAAATTTATACCAGAGGACAAAGGGGCTTATTACCCACAAGAAAAATTTAAAGAATTTCTATTACTGGATAAAGGATACATTAGAAAAGTATTATATCATAAGAAAAAAGAGAGCACTGATTTAGATTTAGCAATATTTATAAATAATATAATAGTAGAAGGTAATGTCATTCCATTTGAAGCAGATAGTTTATTATCAATTGGAACCCGCAGTAGATTTCCAGCTAATGAAAACGAGAAATTTGAGGATGATGTATATTTTATATATATATTTATTGCATATGATATATAGTATTTTTATTTTATTTTATTTATTCACATGATGATAAGTTCTAACGTTTCAATATTGATTAATTTTTTTCTATATAAATGGAGACGTTGAAGAAACTAAACAATATTGGAAAACTTCAAAATATTCCAACAAAGAAATTAAACGAGTTAGAACTTGATTATGAATATCCAATTGAATATATTAAAACAATATCCACTCGATTTGGTGAGAAAAATTTAGTATTTCTTAGGGATAAAGAATTGAATGAATTTCAAGTTTTTCTACCTGATCGATTTAATAAAAAATTAAAAAATGAAGATTTAAAAGAGATGAATAATTTTAAATTTGTATATGGGGGTATGAGAGATTGTGGGAATAAATATAAAGTACATATTATTAAGTTTGTTTGACTTTTTTTATATTTTCTTTTTGTAATAAATAAATCAATGAGATTTTATCAGTTTTAATTTTTGTTTACATTCGTTGATTTTGATTAAATTCATTAAATTTAAAAGATTTTAAATTCAATGAATTTGATTGAATTCATTTAATTTTAAAAATTTAAATTTTTGGGGCAGAACTCTCATTTCTCTACTACTTTCAGTAATAAATTGTATTTGTTTTTGGTGTTAAAATTCATTTTTAAAAGAACAATAGTTGAAAGAAAGGTTGCTTATTTCAAGCTTTCTCTATAGTGAGTGGTAACCAAAAAACGACATCTAAAAGACAAAGTGTGGTTATTTTCATATGTAGGGCTTAGTCGCTAAGAGATTTCAGGGGTTCCGTAAGTTATTGAAGGTAATTGGTTTCGTTCGTTTGGAGTTATTAAACGTATTTTGTTCCCGACTCTAGATGAAATCCGTGTGTAGACGGTGGACATCCGAAGAGATCAAAAAGGATCGAATCCGAAAAATAACCCCATAGATTTTCACTGATAATCTGATTAAAATGTGTTACGCTTCGTCTTTTACCACCGAGATGTCCAATTGCGAGCATGGACGAATATATTCATACAATAGGTCTGAAACGAATAGGTTGTCTTAGGGCCTATAGGATGGATACAATCCAAAGTTAAAACTTAAATAACTCAAACAAATTCGATAATAAAAATTAAATTTAATTATTTGAAATTAAAACGCATTAATTTTGTAAATATTACGAGATTAACAGTATATAATAAAAGCGAGAACTAATTTGTGTATTCGTTTTTAAAAGTAGGGCATAACATCGAAGTAGATGTAGTCAAATTCGTCTTTCAATTTCAATCCATATTGCAAATCTTTAAAACTTTGAACTCCTTCGAACGGATTGTAGTAATTTGCCGAGGGACTAATTCTTATATTATTTTCTGCAACGACCTCTCTCTCAACAATTATAACAATCAGTCTATAAAATGTAAACTTATGAATCAGTAAAGGCCAACTCAATAAAATATATCCGTTTGTATTACACGCATTTTTTCCGAAATGGTATTTCTTCTGTAAGATTAAGTTAACAAAACAATTCACTCTTACAGTTACACTTTCTTCCTTGCAATGTGTTATAGGTAGATGCAATTCGTTGATAAAACAATCTTCCTTTGTAACTATGTCACATATGAATCGAATATTTGTATTCATTCTCCATGTTGCGTTAATAAAGTATGCACTACGATTCACATAAGAGAACCAGGACGAGAGTAAATCGTGCTTTCTTTGGCATGTAATGTCACAAATGCTGTCCGGAATAAACCATGTCTCGTCGAAGTCCTTATTTTGCAAGAAGCATCTTATTGCATCTCTCTCTACGTCCGTTAAAATCGGTTTCACGAACACTTGAGATTCCAGAAACCATCCTGGCATTGTCAGAAATCGTATGTACGGAAGGAATTGTTCCATGACTTGCCTTAGAGATTTTTCATTATTAACTCTCTTCTCGGCCCATTTTAAAACTATCGTGAAGATATCTGTTTCCTCAATAAATGGATTTACTGGCCTACGAACCAGTGTATCAATAGTTGTTGCTTCACAGTTGAGCCATTCGTCCGTTGAAAAAATTTCTCGCCATTTCGACTTAAATTTATTCCAACAGGAATATTTCATTTTCTTATCGTTTTGTTGACACGCAAAGTCATAGACAAAACACACGTCATTAATTGTTGACGAATCAATTATAAATTGTCGGCAAATTTTATTTAAATGATGTAGATTTAATGTTTTGTTTACGGAGAACATGTCAATCGCATTCTGCATTGATTTTATGCTTTCTCGTCTTCCTTCCAAATATCTGCATTAGAATATGCAATTAAAAAGGAAATATAATTAGGACCACTGTATATGATTTAAAACTGATGATAATTATCGTTGTAGCAGAAGATAGGATATCAATGCAAATTAGAATATGTAAACGTAAGTATTTAAAAGATAATTACAGAAACTCACTCTTTAATGTGTTGCAAAATATCCGATGAGTAAGGTAAGTAAAGAGAGACAGATGTTGTGTTTGAAAAAGGAAGTAACATTAATTTTAATCTGTCGCTACATTCACACAAGACGGATTTTGATAAATGGATCTGTTTTTTGTCATTGCAAAATATTGTAATCCGATCCATTTATCTCAAATAAATTTTAAACATGCGAAATACTGTAAATAATGCAACGAAAGTTATTGTCGAATTTACAGTATTGTTTCGTTATAAAAACCTTTGTAACAGTATTGACTGTAAAGGTTAATCGAAAGTACAGTACATTTAAAGATGGCTAGAGCTGTTTAGTAACTTTTATTAGTTTTAACTCATATTTTGCAGTCCAAATGAAAAAAAAAATATTGAATGGTGATATTTCAGGACACGCGGAAGACGTACGAATATTTTTACAAACACACATCACTTTGACACTTTTGGCGCTGCATGCAACAAACATTTTATTTGTACGGGACACTCGTGCTATGTAGATTCGTAGGGGACAGTGCCGTAACTACGGCGGTGCCAGCGGTGCCCAGGCAGAGGGCGTAGATTGTGGAGGGCGCAGAAATGACCTAGACCAAGTTTTGGGTCATAGTTTTGGGGCGTAGTTACAGATGCTCTCACCGGGCGCATAAAAGGCTAGTTACGGTGCTGGTATGGGACACTACTTAATGTGATCCCATTCTGAAAGTGTAAAACCTGAAAGCAAAATTATAGGTTTGCGCCCTCGATCAGGCTGAAATCTTGGACATCCAGTTTCTAGGATCGTGTGATTTTTCTCTCGAGAGCTTGTGGTGTTAATAATAGTTCCAGTGAAAAATTTTTCTCCATAGCGAAGTGCAGTTTCACTTTTGTCGTTGTTTTCATAAAATAACTTCGTATGCAATGTTGTGTTCCGGCAACGAGTTAACTATCATCTAGATAAGAACGTCATTAAGAATTATGGCCATGTTTCTACCTAGAATATGGCTGCAACGAGTGTGTTTATGCAGAGGACTGTTTTTTCTATTTGAAGCGCCAAAAATTTCATAAGGTTATTTTGGTATTACTTGTTAAGGAAATGATTTCCCGAAATGTCACCATATCGGATCTGGGGCCGTATTCTGGTCATAGTCTCTCGAAGATTTTCTCGTCTCTCAGAGACGAACGGACAGCTGTCTTTCTACCGATCTTTCGTCTTTTGTCTCGATTATACCCAATATGGACGACCGCATTCTATTCGCGTTGTACTATCGTATTAGAGAACGTTCACTATTTCGGGAGAGAATATTTCTAGAAAGAAAAAAATGCTTCTGATTTATTTCCAGTGCATACTAGCCACTGATTCCATTTTTTAAATTATCCTACATCAATTACCGAACTATTGAATATGATGTTAATCTCATCTGTCTTTCTAAGTGTCTTTCGAAATATTACCATATAATTTCTCTTTAACTAAGTACGCACGCTTTCCTAACTTAGGTTTTATTTTTATTTCTTAAGAGACAATTTGACATTACAATCTGTAAAAACGCTATAAAACAAAAACATAACTTTGTCAAAATCACGTGGTTTATTTGAACGCGTGCTTTCCTTACCACGTGATGAATAATTGCGTACTCTGCATTTTCGAAAATTTACAATTTCATTAGTTAAAATTCTATACGGTGTTGCGCGCGCAGATAACCCGAACAGGTATAATCTACCTAGTAGAATAGTGACGTTATCAACAAAGACAAGATCGATAAAGGTGACCAGAATCGCCGCTGTCTCTGTAAGACAACATTCGTCTCTCAGAATCTGAAAGCGGCGGTAAACACATAAAAATGGAAGAAAGTAAAAGGTTTTTCTTCGAAGCTTATTTATGCACACAATCCTTGTAGAACAAACATTTTGACATTTTCGATAAGAATGCTTCAAACAAAGTTTTGTCATCGCAAACGTGAATCTTTAGTTGTGTTTCTTTTGGCACGTGTACCTGCTGCGACTGATGACGAGGGTGCCTCTTTTCTGAAAGTAAAGAGACGTCTCCGTTTACTTTTGACTACCGATGCCTTATCGGGTTTTCTTTTCTTTTCTCAACGTGGTTCTGCTGCCATCTGCAAGATAAAGTTCAGACGAAGAACATTCTTGTCGGTTACCATTCAGTTGAGCGTAAGCATCCTTGTATTTATGATAGCGGTGTCAAATCTGCGTAACTATATGATGACTTCGCGTTTTTACACTACTTTTTTAACATCTGATTAAGCACGTCTACTTCGAAATTTGTCTTGTTGTAAAAGATTGCCGATTCTAATGTCTTTTTATTGTCTGTTCTAATGCCCTCTTGGGAGCGAAGATTACTCAAAAGAGTTATGTTTTACTTTTTTCCCCTGACAAATTTTCAAGGTATAGTCATAGTTTTTCATGTCCCAAATGTCTTGTGGGTTCCTCCCCCTTTTTAGCTTTATATGAGATCTCTCGTTTATTAATTCATTAGTTTCAACTGGACTATTACCGTTTTTTCAAATCACAGAAAATGAAAAAGTTGTCGGTAGTTGCTTTGTTCTGTGGCTCATTCTGAAAGCGTGAGCAGGATTATAATGTTCTATGACATAGATAGAGTTGTCACTTGGTTACGACTGATTCTTACCGAGTAAGGAAAATCGTTTATCAGATATTAAGAACACATCGATCGATTAGTATTTGTATTTTCTTGCTGATTTCCACATCGATACCAACAGTATCTTCTGTCTTCAGCTAAAATTGTGTTTCATAACTAGTGAATATTTTCATGTAAATTAAGAGTTTACAAATAAATCATGTAATGAGAGAAATTGGATTGGCAGTTTAATGCAACGATATATATGTGTTGTCTATAAAGGGAAAGATGCCTCCCGGAAGGTCTTATATGGAAAACCCTTCTCTATTCACTTCTTAGACACGTGAATAAAAAAATCACAGAAAACATCACGCAACCAGCCTATTGGCCACGCTCAGAATACAAAGTTCAGTGGTGTTATACATTCGATCATTAGTGACAGAAAGAAAAAATGGATATAGATCCGAAGAATATAAAAAAAGTGCGGTGCATGGAGTTCACTATCCGTAAATCAGTTAATGGTAGTTAAATGGTAATTAGTAAATATTCATCGTAAATATTTTTAAAGCATGGCATCATGTAACAGTACTATAGTGAACAGTTTTGAAATTTGTTTCTTTACTCGTAACGCCTATAATGTTACAGAGATTCTAGTTGACAGAATTGAACACGTTTATTTAAACTTGAGTGTTTCACTTGCAACTTTTTAATTACGGCAACTACAAAATGTTGTTGTATGTTATTTTTCAGTCAATGAAAGTGCTATTTTTTAGTATAGAAGTAAGCGTGTTTAATTGCATTTAGCGGACTAGTAATTGTTTAGTTGCCGATTGATTCACGTGTCTGCATGTAATCACTAGTGCGCTATTTGCAACCAAAATTTGAAAATTACCTTTGATTTATGGGTTAATCGGCAACGTTTTGCAAACTTATCATTTGCTATCGTTCAGAGCGATGACAACCACTCGTTTGTTGCCGGGTGTAGGCGATGGCGCTCTCCGCTCTTCTCGACATCTTTCGGAAGCATCCGAATCACTCGAACCGAAGCGGAAGACGACGAGCCGCTGAACTGCCGCTTATCGTCTGCCGAGGTGTGCCACTTCTGTAATTCTTTGAAATTTTCCATTCTGCAAAAGAAAAAAAAACGACTCATGAAAATACAACTTGTATTCATTAACAGAACACACGTTTTGTCTGAATTTAATGTAAATTGTAAGATTTCTGATGAAAAAATAACTTTAAAAATATGATAGACGATCGTCTTTATTATAATACAAAGTTCGTAGTCAGTAATCAATATTATAATAAAATCTCTATTAAATATAGTAATTTTAACTTTCCAACGATTTTAAATGATATATAATTAGAGAAATCAGTTTGTACAAATTATACAATTCTGTCCATTGTCATAACACAAAACATTTGTGATAATACAAAAAACGCTCTGACAGATAATTTCGAATTATTCTGTTTAATTAAAGTTTAGACTATAACGGTGCAAATTTAATATGGTATATGATGTGCATATAAACTATAGCGGGGGATACCAATGTAGTCTATTTATTCATTTCCATTTTGCTTTAACAATTTGATTGGATTCAGGCATTCAAAAAATTAACAACGAAAAAAGTGAAAAGTATGTCCCAAAATAAGTCGAAAGATCCCATTTGTCGACCCAAACTGCAATGACCGTCAATTGTTATGCAAATTGAGATTTGTCTGAAAATCATTGACAATAATTGTGATGTTCGGCTTAACAATGTTCAGAAGTACTTAAATTTAGAAACATCGTAGTCTAAACTTACCAATTAAACTATTGTGAAGGATGAAAGGATAATTTTAGTGGGCAAAATACATTTTGAATATGGGAAGAAGGGAAAAAATCAAATTCAAGGCATTTTTGAGTCAAAAGTTTCTGATCCAAAAATGACGTTTAGTTCCAATTATTGACACTAGAGAGCGATAAGTGCTTAATTGACGTTTAGCACCCTTTACGATTTTATAAATAAGTCATCTAACAAGAGAAATCAATATTGGATTGTCAGTTTAATGCAACGATATATATCTACTGTCTGCCAAGGAAAAGATTCGTTCAGGAAGATCTGACATGGAAAATCAATCTCTATTCAGTTGTTAGACACGCTAATGAAAAATATCGCGGAAAACATCACGCAGCCAGCCCATTGACCACGCTCAAAATACAATACAATATTCGGTGGTTATATACATTGAGCCATTAGTGAGCAGATGAATAAATGGTTAGAGAAGTGAAGAATACTAACAAACAGTGCGGTATGTGGAGTGCACTGTCGGTAAATCACATAATGGTAATTAGTTAAAATTCATCGTGTTTTTAAAGTACCGTATCATATTACAGCACTATGCTTAATGGTTTGGAAATTTGTTTGTTCACTCGTAACGTTTAGAATGTTACAGAAGTTCTAGTTGATAGAATTGAACACATTTATTTAAGTGTAAGTGCTTTCACTGGCAACTTTTTAATTACGGTAACTAAACAATCACAGTATGTTATTTTTCAGCTAATGAAACTGCTGCTTTTTCGTATAAAAGAAAGAGTATTCAATTGCATTTAGCGCAATAGTGATTGTTTAGTTGCCGATTTATTCGTGTGTCTGCAAATAATTACTAGTGCGCTATTTGCAACCAAAATTTAAAAATTATAGATAATTTATGGGTTAATCGGTAACGTTTTGAATATTGATCATTTAACCGGTATTAAAAGGTTTCGTAAAATTGAACCCCTAATGCACTGTGAAAACGTAAAGAATTATGGCTTCGTAATAATGGAGATAATTAATTATTCCACATTAATTAACCAATAAAAAATATCAAATGAGAAATGTACTTATAAACGTACGTTTATTGCATTTGCTGTTCAGCAAAGTGTTTTATGTAATATTGCTATGATTGGGTATTGCTTGGTTAACAGACGAATCCTTTAATTTTAATCATTTTCACTTTAACATTTAGATTAAAGTGTAATATATTATATTTCGATACGTAGTTGTAAAACTACAGAATAATCATAATAAATTTTTTTTAAAAATATGTTTGAACATTAAATGATTAGCAAATAAACTTTATTTTTAAATATGAATGAACAATAAAGGAACAATAAGTAAATAACAAATAATACGAATAAACAATAAATAAATTGAAATAAACTTTTTTAAACATAAATGAAAAATAAATAAATAAGTCATTACTGGATGAAATCTGGGAAGAGTCTGTCTGGGTACAAGGAAGCTGCTGTACGAATTTAACGATGACGCCAGTGGAATATACTTCGAAACCAATGTCGTAGTTTAGTGTGCTTCTCTTGCCCTTTCTTTTTTTGATTCTCCATGACGAAACTCGAGTTTCTCGTACCGTGTTTACGTATTACTACATTGGGCGAAGGAATGAGAATATCTTGCATCTGCGCAGAGACGAGCATTCTACTTATTGTTCGCTCAACAGACTCATTTTCATTTTGTTCGGGAAATCGGTAAATGGAAAACTTCATGAGGAATCTTGTTAACCGTTGAAGCTTTTCTACAGGACTCTCGTCCACGTTCTCTGGCTGGTGAAGAATGAAAAAGGACGGTGTTCTCTGATTTGTTTGATTTTCAGCGAAATAAGTCGTTTCCCATATCGAGATATGCATACTATTTATGCACATTTCTTCACACCTTTTGTCTAAGATGCAGGGCCGAACATTTGGAAAGCATTGCTCTTGCAACGTATTGTGCACGTCCCACCAATGGCCCAATTCGTGCAAATTTATTACTTCGGCAGGATATAATTTATCGGAATCATTGTGCAGCATCTGATCTGATAGAGACAACATAGATGTTAAGCTTACACTCAAGCTTCCATCCAGCGGAGAACTCATAATATCACCACTATTTGATGTGACCTGTAGGAAGTTTTCAGGCGTACACTCTTTCTTTTCCATAGGATAGACCGAATCGTCTATAATGCTGTCATCTTCCATCGGGTGTACTTTTCTTTTACGGCAACATAGCCCGAATATCTTGAAACACTTCTTTCTATAAGAAGAAATTGAAATTAGTTCTTCTATTTCAATAAACAAATTGTAAATTTGATAATAGTTTGGAAACAAAAATTTGGTATTTGATTACTGGATGTTTATCCTATACAAGATCGATATTTGATTAAAATTATATATATACATATGTATTTTTGTCTATGTGCTATTCCTCGAGCCTATCTGTAGACTTGAAATGCCTTTCAATTGCTGCTGTTACTAGATGTTTTCTGACTGTTGTTCTAGCTGACAGAAGGCAGCTAGTGTGAAATTTGTAGCGTGCGTAAATAGTCCTTACGGTATTTTATAAAAGCCATAAACAAATTATTGATAATTTTATTATGAAAAAGAGAAGCCACCAATAAAATTTCTAAAATAGTTATCTAAAACAGTCGATTATCAAGTTTCGGTTATAAAATGACGAATTAAATTTCGGCGCGGCTCCTTACTAAAGGAGACAAGTGGTTTCGGATAAATCGAAACGGACAATCTCCATCGGATTTGATCGAAGGCTTTTAAGGAAGCCAACAACAAGGCTGATCTGCCCAATAGGGTGTCTTCCGGAGAAGTTTCTATGGAAAATATTCTCCTACTTACATACAAAGAAATCCCACAGAATTTTATAAGGTTAGCCGAAATTGCGAGTAACTATCTATTGGTATTTAATCTTTCTTACCATGAAGATAGCAGCATCGGAAGAGAAGACTTAAAACTAAAAGTATTTTCATTTAAACTTACTTTAAAATGAAAGAAAACATTTCTCTTTTCAAATCGCCAAACCAAAAATAAAATCGCATTTGCTCGCAAGAAAGAACAAACCAACAATCGTTTAGTTTAATTGTCAACTAGCAATTGTTGAAGGATCGCTACGTCATTTGCTCATTTGCCTTTAAAATTGCATACACAGGGCAAAATGGGGGCTCACTGCATCATTGTTTTTCAAAATCTTCGTACAGGAGCCCTTTACTTCAATCAATGAATCAATTCGTCAATTAATTAAAAAGAATGCTTTGTTTTATGTTAAAAACAACTTCTAAAAAAGCTGCTAAAACTTCAAAATTTTAAAATATTTTAATTAATATCCACAGTCACCATTTATTTACAAGTGCATTCCATTAAATCGCAATAACTGAAATGTTTCCGCTAATTAAATAAAGTTCACGTAATTATTGCAAAGATAAACAATAAATAAATAATTCATTTCTTTTGTAAAGTTTCCGGTAGTAGTGCAAACCTTTCAAAAAGTTTTGAAATTTGTATGCTGTTTAAACAAATGCTTTTCAAAGTTGTTAAAAGTATACTATTTCTTGCAAAGTGTGCAACATTTTCTAAAATTTTGTTGTAAATTTAATAGTGAAAAAACTGTAAAATCACTACTTTGAACAAGCAAATTGATGAAATAATACATATTACTCCGTTAGTGAGGGGTTCGCACCACACTAACTGGTTGTTTACGTAAAATTGCGTTTTTTCACGTATGTAACACTTAAATAGAGGTTAGTTTCATGTAAAAAGTCCTCCCGCATGACTTTCCCCTTGGCAGATGGTTGCGTTTGCTTATCCCATCAATCAAATCCAATTTTATCCTATTATAACGTAAATTATTGTAGTAAGAAAAATGCATTAGATTTATAAGTTAATGATAAAATTTTGAGAAAATGTGTTGAATTTAGCGCTGATATTTTGAGCCAAGTAAATATTTCTGCAAGATTTTCTCTCTTCCATTAAACTTCGTAGTTCCAACAAGACAAAAAATGTGCTGTAGATAGCTTCGATAACCTAAAAAAAAACAATAATGAAGTTGGCTTTAAAATATGCAAAAATATTATATGATACTTTACGAACTTTTAAAGGAAACGTTCTCGAACGAGAAAAAATCCGCCACAGGAAAATCCAATTTCTTTGTTAAAAAATAACTTCATAAAACAAAACATCTGAAATAAATTTTGTAATTATTATTATTATATTATTTAAAACAGTTTAATGAAATTTATTCGACAAATAAAATATACCTTTAATTTCATTTGAATGGACAAAGAAAAAATCCAGAATTTCCTGATTTCTTGATAAGATCCGTAAAACTATTATTAAATATGTTAAAAATAATACAGTTGTCAATTTTTATTCAATCAATTTTTAAGAAAAATTTATATTTTATACTATAGAATATCAGAATTTTATTATAGGATAGCAAATATTTTAATACAAAAATATCTCACCAGTATAAAAAGTTTCGAAATTTCGTACGAAAGATAGAACAAAGTGAGAGAGATGATAACGGTAACTGGGATTAAAAAGCATTTCAAAAACAGAATTCCTGATCCTTCGATTGCCGTGTTATAAAGACACAAGCTCAATGCATAAAAACCCGTGAAATAACTGACAAATATAATATACTATTTTCGAATGTATCGTTTATATAGTTTAAGAATTGATACATCTTTTCATGATTCTTCATGTTTCGCTGCGTGTTTTGACAATCTATGAAAACCATAGCATATCTGGTAGATTCTTCTATTTTTGACATCTTCATACGAATCAAATAAAAAACTACATTAATTGGCATTATTACGAATGTGATTAGTGTCATTTAGTCACCAAAAGTGGCATTTATGTCATTTAGTGACCAAAAGTGGCATTTATGTCATTTAGTTACCAAAAGTGGCATTTATGTCATTAAGTGACCAAAAGTGGCATTTATGTCATTTAGTGATTAAAAGTGCCATTTTATGTCATTAAGTGAACAAAAGTGGCATTATACTGTATTTAGTGACTAAAAGTGACATTTATGTCATTTAGTGACCAAAAGTAAAAATTATATAATTAAGTTACTAAAAGTAACATTCATGTCATTTAGTGACCAAAAGTAAAATTTTACTCATTAAGTGACTAAAAGTAGCATTTATGATATTTAGTAATTAAAAGTAACATTTATGTAATTTAGTGATTAAAAGTGGCATTTATGTCATTTAGTGACCAAAAGTAGCATTTAAGTCATTTAGTGACTAAAAATGGCATTTATGTCATTTAGTGACTAAAAGTGCAATTTAATTCATTTAGTGACCGAAAGTGGCATTTATGTCATTCAGCGATTAAAAGTAACATCTTATGTCATTCAGTGACCAAAAGTGACATTAATGTCATTTAGTAACCAAAAGTGGCATATATGTCATTTAGTTACCAAAAGTAACATTTATGTCATTCAGTGATCAAAAACAAATTTTACTCATTAAGTGACTAAAAGTAGCATTTATGTTATTTAGTGAATAAAAGTAACATTTATGTAATTTAGTAATTAAAAGTGGCATTTATGTTATATACTGACCAAAAGTGGCATTTATGTCATTCAGTGACCAAAAGCGGAACTTATGTCATTTAATGACCAAAAGTGGAATTTATGTAATTTAGTGATTAAAACTGGTATTTATGTCATTTAGTGATAAAAAGTAGCATTTATGTTATTTAGTGAATAAAAGTAACACTTATGTAATTTAGTAATTAAAAGTGGCATTTATGTTATATACTGACCAAAAGTGGCATTTATGTCATTCAGTGACCAAAAGCGGAACTTATGTCATTTAATGACCAAAAGTGGAATTTATGTAATTTAGTGATTAAAACTGGTATTTATGTCATTTAGTGATAAAAAGTAGCATTTATGTTATTTAGTGACTAAAAGTAACACTTATGTAATTTAGTAATTAAAAGTGGCATTTATGTTATTTAGTGACCAAAAGTGGCATTTATGTCATTCAGTGACCAAAAGTGGAACTTTATGTCATTCAGTGACCAAAAACAAATTTTACTCATTAAGTGACTAAAAGTAGCATTTATGTTATTTAGTGAATAAAAGTAACACTTATGTAATTTAGTAATTAAAAGTGGCATTTATGTTATATACTGACCAAAAGTGGCATTTATGTCATTTAGT